>NC_092704.1:857500-1135000 GCF_964275005.1 Diadema setosum
TTGTATGCCATATTGATATTAATAGATTTACAGAATTTCTTCTCAGTTCCAGTACCATCATAATGACAATGAAATATAAGCTTGTCTTGTCTGTAGTCTTAGGCCCAATGTGGTCTTTACCCACCACCATATAAATGATAGTAATCACAAACCTTCTTATATATAAAAACAACAATATGATATCATGTTATCAACTTCATAAAAGCATCATGCCCACAAACGGCACAGCGACGGTTATCCTTACAATTATCATAACACATCTCAATTCTGGATAAGAATGTAGCTAAAAAATAAATGCATGTAAATTTCTTGCTTGTTACACATAACACTACACTATTTCTTGATTCAGAGGAATTAAAGACATGTGAATTTCATCTAACATAGCTGAGCCCGAAAAATTACTTGCCAAAAAATGTCCACTTTTATAGTCTCATTTCTGGGCTCTACTGCATAGAAAGATGAAATCAAAGGTAATCCAGGTATAAGCCATGATGAGAATAGAGTACTCAGAGAGTTTCAAATTTCTGATTAATGGTTGATCTCAACTTTTATGCAACATGACCCTTGTGTTAGAACTGTACTCACTTTCCATGGCCATATATTCCATCAATCAGCGGCTCCGTGGGGTCCTCCACTTCCTCACGAATCACCTCCAATCCCTGCAAAATAAATATGAAGGCAGTGGAGAGGGTATGATCGTATTACAATATGTACACCTCTTACACAGAACTACATCATATACACTCTCATCTACTGTGTGGTGTGTTTTTTTCTTCTCATTCTTCTCTATCTTTGACACCCTATCATCAATTTTGTTTACATTTGGAAATTTACATATTAATGAAGAATGAAAAGATTGGATTTTCCATAAAATATGAATTCATTATCGTGAGAAAACAATATAATTACTATATATAGCAGTAGGGCCTACTATAATATCTCATAAATGAAAGACAACAATCTAAGTCTCTGCCTGAGAAAGGAATTCCAGGAAGATCAATCTGCATGTTCATTTCTTGTTAATCTTTTCATCTTTATTTTCCCACGTTCTTATTAATGTACAGTTGCAATATCTTGTATTATCTTGGAAGAAATTATGACTTATCGCTCCTAGGGTGACAAGACCTCGTACCTCAAATAGCACATATATTCAAAAACCTCTTTACTCAATTTTGAACATATGATGACATAAATGGTATCCCGGGGTACCAAATAAAAACAAGCCATTTTGTTGAATTATTAATTTTTTTTAAAAAGTTAAAGAGGAAATTATTTTGGTGCTGGAGCTAGCGCACGCCAGCCACTGCACTGCACTGCACTAAAGCACACGCTAGTGGTATCACAGCGTGCCATGCACGCATAGTAAAACATGCAGTAGCATGGGAATGACTATGTACACACACACACACAGTGCATGCATTTTTCTCTGGCTGTCCTCGAGTGGATGTGAGGTGGCGCTACACAACGCGGTAACCTGGGGTACTATGGTGCCCCAGGGTAACGCATGATGCATCATATAATCAATGAATTAAGATTTAAAAATTACATACTACTGTAATCGTGAACAATATTTCTACATTACTTGACATAAAGATTGATGGTATTTTGGATAAGGTAATGAAAACACAAAACTTTTTTTCATTTTCATGGAAATTTATGACTTTTGATATACGGTACTGTAAAAGTGGTTGTTCTTGCGCGAGTAATTTATCACACTCGCCTGAGTAAGATGAGTTTCACCTGTTCTTAATTCCACAGAATCAAGACATCCACCACAGAAACACATGGCATGCAAAAATATTCGCCTGCTTTTAATTTCATGCTAGCTTCTGATTGCGCAAAGTGTGCGAAAATTTCAACACCGCGAAAATTTCCACTTTTACAGTACAAGGTCTTGTCACCCCTGGAAAGTTCTTACTACATACCTCACACCATCTCACTCTCCTACCTTTGTCAGTAGGACTGAATAGAGGAATAAAAGAATTCCTCCGTCTCCTACAAACATATGATATGTTGTCATCATGGCTCCTTTCAGCTCATCCTCCGACCGATAGGTTTGTATCCTGGAGAATAAAGAAAGATGTCATTTCAGCCTCATCTTGAAGCATTGTGAACAGGCCACCCACAAGAGCATAGATGGGATCAACATCACCAAAAAGGTAAACTACAAAACAATGTAACAATTTGGTGAGGAATATCACAGAGGGCAGGAATTACTCAGGCGAATGAAAATTTGCAAATTCTACCAATCTCCTTCAACTTCTGCGAATAACTGGCATCTATCATAAACAAAGAACGCATAACAAATTGAACAACTAGTAGACGCAGGAATTAGTGTTTACACTTGACAATGAAATGACATAGCAAAGAAAGAAGACAAAAACCCTAATCCTCCTGAATACATTATAAAGTATTCCTAAATTTACTCATTCGATATTACTTTAAAGTGAAAACAAAGTTTTTGTAAGGGCTTGAGAACCCGTCTGGCACCATTTCATATTTGCTTGCAATATATCGAAAGAGTCTACAAAGAAACTTACCTGGCTGACGCGGTTTGCCGGAATGGGAGTCGTTTTGGAGTATTTTGAGAAAAATAATAAAAGTAGGTAGACCGACTTTTATTCCAGAAGGCTCCAGACTAACTCGGTCTCAGGGAAAACTCGACCCTTCAGACAATTTACACACAGTTCGTGATCGCCATGTTCATCAGTACTCTATAATACTACGGGTACCAAACGAGGCCTTGACGAGCAGACAGGAAAGTGCGTGCTAATCCTGTACAAAACAAATGGACAGCGCGCGGTCCTCAAGCCTACTAGTATACGCACATCACCTCAGTTGCCGAGACGCGCGGTCTTTGAAGTTTTTGTTGTTATCAAGCGTCTTTGATTGTTTTTAGAGGTGCTTGAGAGGCGCACACTAATTTTGCATGCGCTCCAAAGAGGTTTTTGATGCGCGCGTTGTAACAACTCGGACCATTACTGCGAGTAGCCAGAACGCTACAATGTAGTTTATACAGGCCGCTCCCATATGCATAGTACAACGCTGTACAATCCAGAGGGACAACCAATACAACTCATCCCGCCGTCAAGCAAAGCGAGGCCGAGTTATCCCCGAGTCCGAGTCTAGCCTGACCCCGTTCGGGTAAGTTCTGAGACTGAACGTTTTTGGTTAATATTTCCCATTTTCGTCGTTACCCATCGAATATCTTGTTATTACAGCGTTATTCCGCACATTTCCTAGGCATACGTTCACATTTTGGAGCAAAATTTGACAACTTTTGCAGGCGTACCAGAACTTTGTTTGGGCTTTAACTTCGGCAAAGTGAACTACAGATATATGTATCTGTTCCCTTTTTTTTTTTTCTTCAAAATAAGTGAATCAAATCATACCAAGATTGATATCTAAACTTCATTTCTCAGTGGATTTTGTAACCTGTAAGAGGAGTGTTTCATGGACATGACTGCAGAAAAAGCTATACACACTGTTTTTGATACAGTCCTCACACTTCAAATACAGTGGTCCTTTGATGACGTGAGAAGAGAATAGCACACCTGAGATTACGGTGAAAGGTAACATGTGACGGTTCTCCGTCCGACGTTCCTGCAACATTCTCAATGGTCAGTTCCTGTTTGTCCTCCAGGAGGACCAAGACATAGCTCCCACTGGACACAGCACAGATGACCTCTAACATGGCACACAGCAGTAAGTGCTTCCTCTGGTCACCTAACGCAGGAAATAAAAACAGTCTTGTTAATGTCATTGTTACACCCGTATCCATCCCAATTTGGCTTAATGGACAAGCTGCTACTGTACTGGCATTACATCTTCAATGTTCAAGGTTGCCCTCTTCAATGGGCACTTCAAATTTCTCAAAATGGCACCTTATGAAAATCACTTGACAAGTGACTGTTAAAATACAGTGTATACTTACAATGTGTAAACCACTGAATTCCTTTATATTCTGGGAAATACTGTACATGTACACATTTGAATGTCATCACCCAAAGTTTTAACTGCGAATGCCAGATTTTTATCCTGCATCAACCACTGACCTTTGATATGCTTTTCTGTTGCATGATTATCTAATGCACTTTCACCTCTTAAATTTTTACACTTGGCATTTTTGCTTCTTACATTTTTACACTTGGCATTTTTACTTCTTACATTTTTACACTTGGCATTTTTACTTCTTACATTTTTACACTTGGCTTTTTTACTTCTTACATTTTTACACTTGGCATTTTTAACTCTACATTTTTAACTGGTACCCCACTATTATAGCGCATACTGTGTGAAATATGCCACTGCAGATTTTAGCATTCTACTCACACACTATAAACCATTTTTGCATCCTAATGTCTCATGCTTTAATTTAACATCAACAAGTCTTTCTTTCTCAAACACTGTATACACCTGGTACCATATATTTCACAAACTGGGACTTTCAAGACTATTTTGAAAGTAAGTGGTGAAATTCACAATCAAGAACCAAACTGAGGGAATGAGAAAGAAGCAAGTTTATCTCTTTTTTAGGAGAAAAGTTAGCCATTTCTACCATGGAGATGATAAATATGCAATGCATTTGTATTCTTGAAGGCAATATTTTCTCAAGTTGTTCAAGCATGTTTCACAAATATCAACTGGTAAATACCAGAAACTCAGCAAAAATTAAAACAGAGCAAAATATACAACTTATACAGCATTATGCCATTAACCTTCATTAGAATTAATGTTATTATTGTTAGAATGATCTTTGTCATCGACTATGGTAGTAATTTAGTATGGACCTGTTGTCATGGATACCCACCCTGTGTCTGTCTCCAGGCTTCTGGATCGTCTGTCTGTGTATCACGGTTAAAGAGGAGATTTTTGATGAGGAAGGCTTGGAGTGGGGCAATGATAGCGCACGGTCCTCCCTCATATTGCAGCAGGGCCGTCGGCTCATCTTCACTGAATACAAAACCTGCATTTTACAACCACATTGATCATTGGAGGAGAAAGGGGCATTGGAGGAGAATGATGTATTATAGCCGTAGGCCTACCTAACAATGTTACAACATGTGTACTTTTTTTTGTACGTTCTGTTAGTTTTTATTTATAATTTATGCTCAGGTCAAAGGGCAACATAGAATCATGATTAAATTTAAATTAGATCTAACAATGTTAACCTTGTTAGGCCTAACGTTACATCTGTTACGCAGTGTTAGGCCTAGTATTTACTAGTAATGTAAGTTAGACCTAACAGATCTAATTAGTTAAGTTAGGCCTAATAACCCTGCTAACCCCGGAGCGCTCTAGCTCTACGCTCCTTGTACTGACACAAGTAAAAGCCTCTAACGCTGTTAGAACTACAACCCAAAACTACACAGACAGTAAATCTAATACACAATATTTACACTTAATTTTAGTCTGGATCTAACGTTAGACCTCTAATTCTAACGATGTTAGGTCTGGCTTGTAAACAATGTCAATGTTACCGACATGCGACAGCGTTACCTACCTTGCGACCATCGCGCGAAAACATCTTCTTTCAGCTCGGAACCCCATGTCATTTTCCTCACTTCTTCCACAGGATTCGGTACAGATGAACCTCCATGTTCTTCTGTTTCTTGTAAACTCGTGGAAGCCATGGCTGAAGAAATAAGTAAGCGACTAAAGTGAAGATATTGCCACTATTGCCGATCGAAAATCCATTTCACTCGATCTATACTGAAGTTGGAGGCAATGCAGGGATATATGCATGGGACTACGTGTTGTAGCTACGAAACTTCCAAAGCGAGCGCACATACAATTATGCATAAAGAAGATAGTCACTGCACCACTTTGACAGCACGAAGAATACAGACCGTGGTTCGTTCATGCACGCAACATTTGCCTTCTGAAAAAAAGCGGTCTACAGATGGCGCAATACACTTTCCTTTCTCTCGCCTCGAGCTCGCAGTTGTGATAGTTGCCTCGGTTCCTTGTCTGTCTCTGAGTCTGTCTATCTGTCTGTCTGTCTGTCTTATTGTCTGTCTGTCGATCTGTCTCTCTGTATCTCTGTTTCTCTCTCTCCTTCTCTCTGAATTCATAATACTGAGTAAGTCAATTTTCACGCGCAGTCCGTATGACGTCATATTGAGTCGGATTGACTTGAAACTTGGTAGAATGATTCCATGTCATTTTAGACACCCGATCCATGTGAAAAAATGCGAATAATTTCACATTGTACTTATTAATAACGTCAAGTACATGTAGGCAGAACTAAAAGGGCTTGTGCGGACTAATATCAAAATAGGACCAGCCCTGTTCGGTGGGACAAGTGTTGTCCGCGTTTCCTCAGGTGCTCGCTCCCTTTTCCCATACACCTCTCTAATGGGTAATGTTCGCTATTATATTCCGATGGTTCATTAAATGCGCAACATTGAAATAAGGTTCGTTAAATCCGATGGTTCGTTGTTCCGAAATACTCAAATTCCCTAAACTCAGAGGTTTGTTAGTCAGGAAAATAATGAAAAAGGGTTCTTTAACAAAAACATTTTATGGGGTTATTCCAAATTAAGGTTTATTAATCCGAAAGATTTGTTATTTCGAAGGTTCGTTGATCATTAGGGTTTGGTGTTCCAAAGGTTTGTTAAAGGGATGGTACAATATTGGTGGAGATGAAAATTAGGCTTTTAACTTTTTGCGAGATACCAAGAAAACACTTATAATATAGTACAGAGCATACCATTTTAAGAGGAAATCAAGTTTATTTGATGAAAATCGGGTTTAGAATGACTGAACGTCAAAAAAACAAAGTTAAACAAAGCGATCGTAATAAAGTGTGGGTCCCACACTTTAGAATCGCTCTTTTTTTTTTTTTTTTTTGGATATCTCAGCCATTTCAAAACCAATTTTCATCAAATAAACGTTGAATTCCTTATAGAATTACATGTTCTTTCATATTGATTCATGAGAGGTTTCTAATTATCTCACCAAAAAAAAAAAAAATGTTAGAAACGTGAAATTAGGTCTCAACCAGAACTGTGCGATCCCTTTAATCTATAAAATGCAATGCGCCTTGAAAATGCTCTTTGAAAATGCTTAAAGAATTGTATCAACCTAATAATTAAGCCTTTCATAATGCACTTGATATGTTCTTCAGTTTATCGGTTTCCACATTTTGCTCGATTCAGTCCCCCCCCCCCCCCTCCCCTCCTGAAATCTAAACGGCTGGTCAATCTGAATGTCAAATCTTATAAAAACCCATTCAGTATCCAATGCTAATGACGCTTTCATGGTTAGTATACAGTATATTCTCTTTCCTGGGACCAGTGAGACTCGTCTCATCTCCAAAACCATTATGAACACAATGTCCTCCGAACACCCCCTCCTCCCACCGTCTTAGAGGGCTCTATTCCAGCACATTTCAATCAGGTAAATGTTCGAACTATGTTTGCAATGCTCATACAGATTGTCATGGTTGAATATTATTCATACACCCTATAAAAATAAGGCTAGGATGTCCATGTCCGGGTGGCGGTGACGGGTGAATAAGTACTATAAACTTCATCAGGCCCCCTATATACCCACCGACTCTACCATGTCTACGTGATGCCATAAAGGAAAAAGGCCATGCAGAACCCCTATGTCCTAGGATACCATAAGTTATCTGGAAATATTTTTATTTGAAAGCAAGGTATTATATAAATTCATTTCACACAGAGAAGTAAAATAAAGATATAAAACAGGAAATTGTTGTCAAGATTGTTCAAAACGGGTGATGTTCATTACTCCAAAGCTTGCTTAATCCGACAATGAAATAAGGCTCGTTATTCCAACAACTCGATAATTCCGAAACACACATTTGGTCTGTCAATCCGAATATTCATGGCGTTATTCCGAAGGTTAGTTAATCAGAAAATGAAATAAGGTTCATTAATCTGAAAATAATATATAATGTTAGCTAGTCCGAATATGAAAAAGAGTTCGTTATTCCGAATATTGAATAATCTGTAGCGTAGAATAATATTCTTTTTTTTTTTAATCATAACACCGCATATTTTGTCACTAAATGAAGTTTATTCCATTTCCGAAATTATGAACCTTATTTTATTTTCGGATTAACGAACATTCGTAATAATGAACATTATTTTATTTTCGGATTAATGAACTGATGAACCTTCGGAACAATGAACCTTATTTCATTTTCGGAATTAAGGACCTTCCGAATAGCGAACCTTTGGAATAATGAACTGTACTCTTTCAAAACAACCGACATAAGAATTCAGCAAACATAATATAATTCTGTAGATCATAACTGCAGCCTAAAAACAACAACGCGAAAAAGACTCGTTCATGCACACACTCATTTTGGAATATACATGTACTAAGAAGTATATTACCCTATACACACTCATACACGGCTACACAGCATTCCTTTATTACAGTGGCAACAGCTGCACCCCTGGCATGCCTGGTGTGGTTCTCTTTCTATGAAGAAAGTTGATACAGCTGTACAATAGTGCAATATTAGGTATCAACAAGGTTAGTAGTTAAATGGGATTTTGTCAAGCACTACCAACTATACTGAAATGTCTTTTGACATCCGTTTTTCATTCAATGTATAAACACAAAACATTCACAAAATATAAGTAATCCTCACAAAAACAGCAACACACCCTTAAAGTGACGCATATTATACGTATGCCTATATGTTTTTATGTCAAAGAAAATCCAAGGAAACAATATTTACTCTACTAAGCATGATCAATTCTTTATTTGCTGATGCAGTGTCAAAGGAAACATTGTGATCATTTACAGAGAAAAAGCTGATAATACTGATCATTAACTGATCATTATTTGATGTTTGATGCAGAAATGAAAGCAGTTGATTATTCTAATGAGCAAGAACATTATTAATTTACATTCAAATCTATCAAGCCATGTATTGAGTGAGGATTAGTTCAAACTTCAGACACCGAACACTGAAGACAGCAATTAAAAGAGATCGATCCGTACAGACCCATACTCCATTGATCCACACAAAAAAAAAAAGAAGAGAAAAATTGCTACAATACAAATTTCTTTTTCAGTGACACAAAGATTCTGTAAAAAGTGGAATCGTCCATATATAGCTGTGAGGACAGAACACGTTATGAAAAGAGATTTATAACTATGGAGAAGACTAGGTGCGGCTATAAGCGAACAACATTGCATGGTTTGGAAATGTAAGAGGAAACAAAGATGAGATGAATGTTGGCTGGCAGAATATGGAAATGGAGTTATCCGGGAAACAGACGAGGGGAACAATTAACAGAAGAAGATATGATGGCGGAAGGAGGACCAAAGGAGGGACTGAAAAGGGTGATGTGCGCTCTCTCGGACACACATACACGGAGGACTCTCTATACACTTATCAGCAACGTCACATCCTACTTACGAGTGAGACAAGTCAAAAGAAAAAAAAATAGAAGAGAAGAATGAAAGAGAATATCTGAACGTTGAAATACTTTAAATGAAAGGGAACCTAAAAAAAAACAAAAGACCTCCATCAACAGTGGAATGAGTAATAGATTGTTATGAACACAAATCATATCACACACATGGAATGCCGGTGAACCTAATAGAAAAGTCATTTGCAAATAAATTGATATTTTCTTCTACTCTAAAGTTTTATGATGACCTTCTATCGCCCACAAACAAGAATCATAATATCAAGGAAAATATATTATACCCTCTGGTGTCGCTGATCCAAAAAATCAACACTAAACTTTCATCTATAACATTATGAAGTCATCCAAACTGCCAACGAAACTCTCATTTTTTTTTTCCATTCTGTAAAAGAATCAAGAATGAATTTAACTACAGGACAAGTATAGGCTGTATTGTGATGATTATTTTAATCAGAACTGAGCACAAGAGAGAAGTGAAATTCCTTATTATTTTATAGGAATACATTTCCTGTTTCTTTCTGCAAATTTTCAGTAGAGCATAATTATGACACCCATTTTTTTTCCCAACTAGGAATGGAAAACACAGCTCAAAGTAAAAACCGACAGTTTCTCATCCATTGTGTTCTTCTGAATATGTTTATCTCAAGAGATAGATCCTTGAATTAAGTCAGAAACAATAAATGAGGAAAGTGCTGGTAACTGTATGTACCGCGCAACATTCTTGACTTCTTAAGAATAAACGATTAGACGTAAATGCTTGCAAAACTCAAGATTAAAAGAACAAAACAGCACTATTGTTCCCATTTGTGTTGATAGATAATGTACTTCAAAACTTCCAAGAGAAACATAATATATCACATGTTTCATGAAAAGCTTAAACAGTTTCCTTTGAAAAGCATCGTTCTATAACATTTGCTTTCTTTTTTAATTTTCTTCTTTCATTTTGCTGGTGAAATGAACATTGAAATAATAACACACGTAATACATAATGATCACAGTGTCATAATTAGTAGAAATGTGACTTTGGTACCCCCATACAATATCCATGCAGCACAAATTCACTGCCAATATGCAATGATTATCAAATTAAACACAAAACGAAACTAAACACTGCTTTGTACAAATTATTATTTTTCACATTTTTATAGCTTTACAGGCAAAATAAGTAAGATATGGAAGTTAAACTCAAGTTTAAACTGATACGCAGACAGGGATTTTTTTTTTCACTAACAAGCACTCAAAATTGAATGAGATTGCACAATACAGTGCAAATTCCATGCTCATGCAATGAGTATCAAAACAAAACGAAACACAAGGAACAAGAATTTGAAGATAAACTAAAAGTCTAATGATACATCATATGCAAACACGGATTTATTTCTTCATTGACAAAGTCCTCAAAATGTAAGCTAAATTCTATATACATAATTTCGTACAAGCGGTTCCAATCACACAAACGTCATAATTAAGTGTACCTATACTGACAAAATTCTAATCAGCAGTGCATCAATTGGATAGACTTAATAGAATGCACCACAGGTATCTACTCATGAATAGAAATTCATGATAATTCTATCAGCCTCCTATAGAAACACTAATTGTACAAATTGATGCATATACATATAGCCTATAGCAGTCCTTCAAATCCATGGTTGGAATAGTGAGCCAGACCCACTTCGGCCAGACCTACTTCAGATAGATCCTTTAGATGTATTAAAATATTTAACA
The DNA here is from genome assembly GCF_964275005.1 of Diadema setosum. NCBI lineage: Eukaryota > Metazoa > Echinodermata > Echinoidea > Diadematoida > Diadematidae > Diadema > Diadema setosum. The sequence goes on from NC_092704.1 coordinate 868,648, forward strand.
CATGGAGTATACAGAAGCGGTTAAATAGGGTATACATCAGGGATGCCAAGTTCAAAAAGATTTTATGAGTGAGATTTTCATGACTCGGCATCTCGGCATGCGAATGTGCGCGCGAGCGAGGGTGTGGGAGGGTTTTTTCCCCCTGTGGCCTCCCACAGTAGGGAGCTTTTTCAATTTTGAGCTCTTAGTGGTGCGATCAGGTGCATACTTAAGCGACTATTTTTTACTTATTTTGAAAGACAAAAGGGAAATATACCTTCAATTGCAACTATCACTCAAATCTTTGAGCTATCCTCATTATAATAGGCCCAAGTTGCAGACTTTGCCCGATGCGTGTGAAAAATGGGTGTCATGCGTGAGATCGTGAGATGGCCCCTAAATGCTTGAGTCTCACGCAGAATGCGTGAGACTTGGTAGCTGTGATACATGCTGATCGACGTCCTGTATAGGATGACGTTTATTAAGGAGATATTCTGCAGTTAAAACATGTAACATGAGCATTCCACTGTTTTTCTTACGCTTTTAAACACTGATAAAAACTGACTTCTCTACATACACTATAAGTACATACTGTACTATACTAAGACAAATTGGATGAGCAATGCAATATAACAAGAACCACATGAGCGAAAGTATTACAATAACTCAAGAACAAAATATGACATTTCATGATGTGAAGTACTTTGTGCAAACTATATATAGTTAGAATACAAATCAAATAATGTAAATAAAATCAAATAAAGAATAAAAATATTGCAATTTCCACATGAAAAGTAATTCCTGTGTATAAGCCTACTAATGTATTGTTCTTCATCACTAAATTTTGAATTAATTTTTGCTAGCCAAACAAAAGGAAACACTCACCTTAATGATTAATATAACACATATTCACATAAAGTAGCATGAAATATGCCTGAAGTGACTTCTGCCTTATATAATATCTGACGATGTTTCTCCCATAACAGATGATGAGATTATCTAACATTACCAACTAACTATATCTGAAAAGAATGAGTAGCAGACATTTAAAGGACTGCCCGAAAACAGTGATATAAAAATTTATCATTTTATGACAGATAACAAGCACAAAGAAATTTCACTTAAAACATAATATTCACTGACTGAACTCAAATACACGTGTATGTACAAAAATAAGTTGCCATAACACGGAAATCAATGAAATAACTTTTAATTATGAATTAGTTATAAAGCCATGTATAATTAATGTATTGCAGTAATGTAACGTAAGTGAGGAGACTGCACTATACAAGTTCGCTTTTTAGCAGCCCCTCAATTTTCATTTCGATGAAGTTCTTTTAATAACCAATATGTATTATTATGTTCCAAGATATGTAATCATTTGAAGTGTATTACCTGTATATATTGATTGGAAATGAAAATAAAAAACATGCATGTGAACATGCATGCGTGAAATGAAATGAAATGAAATGAAAATTGCTTTCTTTGAGACAAGTAAAATCTGAGTGATGGATAGCTCCGGTCACTAGGCTTTAGTGACTCCAGACACACCGGAATTCTCTGACAATTTACGCACATTGCAATACTGGAAAAAAGCAAGGTATCCACAAGCAAAACATTGATGAGAAAAAAACAAGAAAACACAAACATCCATATTCATTCAGTCCCTAATCACCCTGTACACATGTATCCACAAATCAAACAATATCAACGAAGAGCCAGTCAAACCATCCCTCAAAATCCCATTTATCTTGCTTACAATCACAATAAGGAAAGTCTTCATTTTAGGACAGGTAACTATAACGTTGCCCTAACATTACCACGACATTTACTTCCAGTGCATTGATGGGCTGAAGTTTTCACTTGAGGAAATGCCCCTCAGTGCATGCTATTCACGCTTTCATCACCATCAAAGCAACTACCATGACATGATTAGACAGCAGTCACATACCTGACCAAAACTTTTCTTAGCTTCTCCCCTTCGGGACAAGTCAGATAGGCCTAAAACGACCGCGATCTATAGCTGAGATGGAATGCCATCTTCCATGCACAATACCAGACTGTGTGAATCTCTGCAAATATCCAGACATGACCTAAAAGTGCCAGCAATCTGCTGATGCCTCCAAATCTCATAAACTCTCTAATCCCTCTCAGTCAAACTTATATTCCTCGCGAAGGTCAAAGTTCATAACCTAATGTATCTATAGACAGCAAAGAGCATTTCAACTCTCCCTTCTTTTATCTTACATTCGCATAACACCAACGTCCATGAGATTGTCCTCAAAGAATGACCTCCACACCACTAATGAAACTGTCTAGTGCCTCCTGAAGTAGCCTGTCAGACTGACATTTTCCATGATGTTCCCCTTTATGGGCATACATTATCGTTGAATTAAAAGAAACCTAAACATTATTTCTGTAAAAATACATCCTCTGGATTTTAGGTCTGCATATCATTCCAGCACAACAAATGACATGCAGGTGCATCTTATAAAACACATGTGATGAGCAGGAGGAAGACAGATATTTCTTAAGGTAGCAAATTCACATCATAAATTCAATATACTGTCTTTCTTTCTTAATGCTTCTCAAAGTACCATCCATACCCAGGGAAATGTGTGTGTTTTGTCCACCGATAGAAACACATGAATTTGCTAATGATCATTTTCAATGAAGAGACTCATCACTGAATTATAGGAGCTGGGCAGAGACGATTTCATTGTCCTATCATAAACATTTTACAATAAGGAACTTTAGAAAATACACATTCAAAAGAAAACGTTCGCTTCCAACATCCATTCCATTAAGCATTCAAACTCATTGGATCATGGTTATTCATCAACACTTTGACTTTTTCACAAGCAGTGAAAGGAAGTGAATTCTCGTGGAAGTGAAAATATAATACAAGTAAAAGGAATATTAAGAGGAAATCTACCAGACTAATCAAATACATCAAATCTAATTGAGATATAATTTGTGTACCAGTATGATAACAAGGACGATGACTAAAATTAACTATGATTAGGGCCTATATGTCCATCGATTCCACTCAATGTGTATCCCTTCTTTTTACAGCATATAAATACAGCTGTACCACCCATATCGAGCTAGTCTACAAATATGAAAACACAAAGACCATTAATTTTTTTCTGTCTTCGCTAGCATTCCTTCATTTCCTTGTAAATACTTTATCTCCGCTGAAACGGTAAAAATTACTGTTAATAAAACACACACACACACACACACGCAATTCCAGATATTACTCGACATGGCACTTTGGATCAATTACAGACATGGAATCCAAAGTAAGTATATACTTTTGTAACAGGAAAGAGCAAGCCTTCCACCAGGGAGCCAGATGAAACCACGATATGAACTGTCGAGACACATGTCTTGGATTTCTTCAAACTGAACCCATTCCTTCAGATCTAAGCCTTCTATAGTGTAAATAGAAAGCTTGAGACGCCTTGAAGTTACGTTTGCCACATAGACTCTGTCCTTGTCATCAACGGCAACATGCAGAGATTCACACGAAAGCCCTTTGATGGAGTTTCCTGCATTCCCCTCCTTGTCATACACAGTCACCACACTTGGGTTTGTGACATAGCAGGAGCTGGTGACGAGAAGTTGAGACTTGGTCTCTACCACCTGTATTTGCGTGTTTTCTTTGGTATTTACAGTCAGCTTTAGTTTGCCTTCTGTTGGGTCAAAGATGTACACTTGGTTACAGCCATTTGCAACAATGATATGTCTCCAGAGAAACCGATACTTACTGCTGGGAAATAGCAACTGTTATTCACACTGAAATTCAACTCCCCAGCTGACGTTCCATCAGGCAAGTACCTGTAGATTGTTGAATAACTCTGTATTTGTCCTGTATTTGTCACTAATGTGTCATTTTGCTGGAAGGCCACACCGTAACGGGACCTACAGATTGGACAATTTGGTAATGCCTTCCTAGTACTGGTGTCCGATAAATCAATCAGATCAATGTAGCCTGAATCACTGTATCCAACAGCTATTGTCTTTGTTGACTTTACTGTCAAACATAACACAGTGTAAGGCAAGGATATGATCTCATCCACTTTGCTTTTAAGCTTTATTATACCGATATCAATGGGGCTATCAAACGGTGAGAACACCAAAGCGTCAGAGCAACATACTTGGCGATCGAAAGGTCAGCGTTAATCTTCAGCAGGTCTTCCAGTTCTCTGCAGAGCAATGAGTGAGCAGCAAGGCTTTCTGCCTCAAAGTGCTTGAACTTGTACTTGTCAGTTGTTACGAGGGTGGCAAGAGCTGCCATGTTCTTCATCTTTTCTCGGTCACAAGCCTTCAGATGGTCAAGCTTTCCATCCAGACAAGCCTGCATTTCATCTAATGTTCTGATAAGTGTCTGTTTGATTTCTTGAAGAAGTTTGATTCGTTTTCTGCACTCCATTTCAACTTTCGATTGTAATTTCTGAAATGAATAATGCATGTTTTTTCGTTGTGTTTCAAGCTCTTCAATATTCTTTTCAAACTCAAACTTTTTAGACTTAAACTGGGTTGAAAGATCAGTCCCCTTGTCCTGAAGTTCAGCTTCAAAATCTTGCAGGTTTTTGATCTTGTGATCGCGGTGACCAACAATGACACATTTCAAGCATAAATGAACAGTGCACTGCTCACAAAAGAGATCTTTCTTCTCCTGCCTGTGAATCAAACATTTCTCTGCCTGCTGCTGGACACTGATTTTCCCTTGACTGACATCTTGCAAGGAAACAACGTGATGGTTTACAAAGAACGAGGATAGATGCTCGTGGCTTTGGTGGCATTTCTCACACATCCGGTTGTCACACTCATAGCAGAACGGAACTGCCACCTCCTTCGACTTACAAGCTTGACACTGCGGCTGGTCTTCAAAGATGGTCTTAAGTCCACCCATAGGATTTCTGCAGTCATCAGCAAGACTTTTAATGGTATTATTTGTTGGCAGACTTTCCACTCTGCCATCCTGCAGGGTGGTGCATTCCTTGCAAAGAGGACATACCATGGAGGTTTGCTGCGAGTGGCACTTGTCATACTGCTGCAGGCAATGACGGCAAAATGTGTGCTTGCAATCAAGCTGGGTGGCATCATCAACATGATCAAAGATGTGAATACAAAGTGGACAGAGCAAGTTCCGTGATGCTTGTTCAGTTCTACTCTCTGCCATCACTGATGAGAGGATTCAGTCTGCAAGAAGACAATGGGCAAAATGAGAAGGAAGTACGTAATGGTACAATATTAGTGGAGATGAGAATTGGGCTTTTAACTTTTTGCGAGATACCAAGAAAACACTTATAAAATAGTACAGAACATACCATGAAAGAGGAATTCAAAGTTTATTTAATGAAAATAGGGTTTGGAATGACTGAAACATCCAAAAAACAAAGTAAAACAAAGCGATCGTAATAAAGTGTGGGACACTTTATTAGAATCGCTCTGTTTTGGATATCTCAGCCATTTCAAAACCAATTTTCATCAAATAAATGTTGAATTCCTCATGGAATTATATGCTCTTTCATATTTCATTAGAGGTTTGTCATTATCTCATCAAAAAATGTTAGAAACCTGAAATTAGGTGTCAACCAAACTCTATACACTCCCTTTAAATCAAATGTTATACCCAAAATACCCTTGAACCAGTAAAAACCATGTGAAGCAGAGTTTTGTGGGCACATAACACTGATTACTAATTCGACTCTTCATCTGAATCACGGAAGATTAGGGCCTACTGAAAAACACAGATTTAAAGATATGAGATATGAGCAACGGAATATTAAAGGTACTGTTTACCATTGGGAGCAGTGATTTGAAAAAAAAAAATAATCGAGATGCCACATTTGATGCATGTAACGACAACAAATGGAGCCGGGACTCGCAATGTTGGTTACGGGTGTTCTTTATTATTCGCAGGTTCTGATCGTCAAACCGAACCCAAACCCTGAAAGATGTAAACATTATGTACAAGGGATAATGAGTACATTGTATTGTCACTGAATACATGACTGAATATTTGACATTAATATAGCATACATAGTCTTAATTCAGTTGTGTTCACTCTTATTCACTCTTATTCGTGATGCTTTGTTGCATCATTGCATCGTTATACATTCTGTATCGACATTCATTAGCATAATTTCTGCAACTTGTAATTGGCACATAGTCATTGATTATTGACATTTCATTCCAACAGTGAATGGTCAAATTCTGATAATTCATGCTATATGATCATTGAATATTTGTTTCATCTGCATGATTATAGCTATTCCATTACATATACATATTGACAATAGCAAATCTCTAATTCGCATTAGGTTTCTCTATACAGTCCTAAGAGTTAACTTTATGTCAGAAGTTGTGATACAGATTCCGATGTGAAGCGTTTATATTGGCTTAACTGTAGCTCTACTGTTCTCTAACAGGTGTTCCCATGTGAAAGCTCCTAGGTCGTAAATGTGTCAAGAATGCTCTCTCACCAATGCTCACTGACCAGAGAGGATTGAATGACCTTAGGTCCAAAGTCCGCTCACTAGGTTAAAGTGAATTTGCTCTGTTTACTAGAATCTTGACGTCAATGTGTTTCTTGCTACAATGAATTGTTCTACACTGCTCTCGAATTCATAGATGTCTTGCTATTAACTTGAACAAGTAATCACATGCTAAATCAGAGTAATGCATCTAAAGCAGAATGATTAGGAAACCTAATTAACAGATACCACAAAGAATTTACATGATTGCAACTCAATCAGCAATAACAGATATTGATATCCAATATTCTCTTATACAACTCAACATAATAAAGCAAGATTCAATTCGCTCAAAGAACCAACAGTATACATTCAATACCGGGCCTTATACCGTTAAACACTCCTATCATCTTCAATAGGCAAGATATGGAAATAAGGAAAGGAATTAGAGGAAGAATGAAGAAGGAGAAGAAGGAGAGAGAGAGAGAGAGAGAGGGGGGGGGGGGGTTCCTAGCCAGTGCATACTCCAATATGACTAGAACATTACATTCACGAGTGTTTACTGCACAATGTCGTCACACACACAATGTCACCAATCAAGATGTTGTGAAAGCAGCAATGAACATACATCTCCAAATTGTCAAGTCTATCTTTTAACCAGCTTTCTAAGTCTAACAAGTTCTTCCTATTTGTCAACTCAACTCAACTTAACTCAACGTCCACTCACATAATGTAGGAGCTCGATAACCGATAAACAAAGTCATATCAACCAATCTGAGTCTGAGGCAGGTTTGAGCCATACATTTCAGAAGTCAGATATATATGAACGACAGTGAAATCTCATGATGTGCCCATGCACATTCGCATCACTCTGTTCAACATAACAGAGGATCCCTATTTCAACTCAATTTGAAATAGCAACAAACTGATCTATAGCGCAAGTAGCAGCTCATAGATAATCCTAACACTATCTGGACAACATACTAGACTCGAACTAGACTTCACAGTATAAGCTTGACAAAGAAGATAACTTACCCCTGCCGGAGACAAAGATAGCTGACTCCCGATCACTCGCTCTGCTTCAAAATATCTCGCTGCTTCTTCGTTGTCAAAGAGTCCAATATGAAGTGAGGAGAGGAAAACTTCGCTATTTATTGGGTTTAGGACCCTTCCCAAAGATAATATTTTAACTTTAAACTCCAATCCACCGACGCACAGTTCTACGTCACTTTTACTGCCACCTTGTTTGGGTGGAGGGCTATGTCTGGCTATGAGGTCATAGCTTGACCCAAGGAGGACAGAGAGTGGACATTATGCCCAAATTTGGCAAGTAAAAGTGGAGAATGTGACCGGAAGGATTGGACTTCCTGAATGACGCAGGGTGACTCATTTTCCAGAAAAATGTATTTTTATGTTACTTTTTGTTTTGATTTTTCATTCTTAGAAATCTTTCTTTCCTTTTGTTTTAGCAAAAACCACAATGCTACACATATGTGTAGGTCAGTTGTACCAAAAAAAAAAAAAAATCTCCACTGTAAAAATTTCGCAATAAAGTCTGACGTATAAGGAGATATCACTATTTTTCTCAATTTTACTGCAGACGATAGTCTAGAAACATTTGTATTATAACTATTGTTAACATTTTGTATATTTAATTATACTTAAAATTGACTATACTGATTCAAATTTTTACATTGGCTCTTTCTATCCCTGACTCACATTTTAGATCTATTTTGAAGCACTGAAGATGGGTTTGAATTTCATCTGCAAGTGGTAAATAATGCCTTCAAAGGCCGCCCTAAACGTGGCCACCTCATTTCGACAGATTAGCGGGTTCCATATAGGTGCACAGCTGAAACGAGTATGAAAATTCAATAGTATTCAGTCTGGGGAGAGCACAATATTCATTCCCTATAAATGTGTGTTACCTGCAGCCCATGCGCTGATGTATAAACAGCTGATAAACATTCGATTTAGCCGAGGTTTCAATGATAGATAACATGTGCATGTACACATGTAATCATACAGAGTATAGATCGATGCCAGATATTATAGGTACATCTGTTGTGCCGAGTTAGCACTCGATACAATGGAGAATCAATTTCATGACACGTCTTTTCAAGTTTAAGTATTGTTATATCTTTAGCTATGGTTACTGTGTGATATCATCGTGAAGAGTTTGTCTGTGCCCATGATTATGTAATCAAATTGCTTTTTACCTCACAAAAAGACATTCCCTTTTCATGATATATGATCATGTTTATCTTATTCTCTCTCGCTTTTCGCTATAGGAAAAATAAAACAAAAAGTACATACTACATTTCAAAAAGATTGTGTAAGACACATTTCACCTTAATGACGTGTGAAAACAGCTTTGATTTAATTCTGTGATGTATTCGTATACATGTAGGCTATACAGATCTATATTTCGTAGTGCAACGCTAAGACGAGATGTTGCTCAATTCAGCCGAGAATCAATTTTGTGATAGATGATAATCATAGATATTTGTAGAAGTGATTCTCGGCCGAATATAATACATTTTTATATAAATAGTATCTCTAACATATGTCTATCAAAGAACTGATTCTCGGCTGAATTGAGTGTAAACTCGTCCCGGCGTTACGCAACAGATATTCTCATAATACAAGTGTATAGATTATAACAACAATTAGGGGCCTACCATCATTTGTTTTCTGACGCTAAGATGTTGCTTGAAACAATTTCGGATATCCATTTTTTTCTCGTTTTTTTTTTTTTTTTCAAAGAAGACCAGTCATAGGAGGGGATCCCCTAGGAAAAGAAAATTGAGGGGGACACATAAATGATATCATAAAATCTTTCCCGTCTGATAGTTTCTTCTTTTTTTTTTCGCTGATGATACCTCCATTATTTTTCTTCACAGCCTGAATGATGTAGGAATCCTCATTGAAATATTTGAATTTGTGAATTATATAAAATATTGCATTGGTGTAAATCCCATTAATCATCTCTGAATAAATCAGACAAATTTGGTTCATGTTAGAAAAGCTGACTCATAAAAATGATCAATATGTTATGAACATAATACATTAATTGATTGATTTCTATTTTGTTAAAAGAAAGCGATTAGATTATTTGGTATTACAACTGATTCTCAGCTAACATGGAACACACATAATATCATGCGTACAAAGGTCCCTATCTAGGAACATTATTACACTTCCGAAGTTGGAAAATCATTTATCCGAACGACAATATTCTTTAATTCTGCCTGACATATTGTATTCAATGTGGGGAAACTGTAGTAGTTTAACTGAACCCAATTTTATAACTCCAAAAACACGGTATTTCAATTCTACATATTCATCTCATACGGAGCCCCTATTTTATGGCTTACGCACCTTTAAGCTTCAAGATTTTCCCATTTACACACAAGCACATTCATGTACAAGTACACAGCAAATCAAATTCCCTCATTATTGTTTCACAACTTAAAAAAAAAACAAAAAAAAACTTAAAATCAAATATCCACACATATCCAACTCGTCGTTCGACAGAATTTACCTTGTTACCCCCCCCCCTAAAAAAAACCCCTACATTACAAGAAATAAAACAAGACCAAACCAAAAGTAGTTAGAATAAACAGATCTCTAAGTAGTGCATACTAGGCTTATATACGAACAATATTATCTCAATCCATTCAGGTGGAATAAACCGTTAGTCTCTCTTATTTATAACTAAAGAAATATCAGAAGACATGCACACAAATAAACAACTTGAACTTGGAGTATTTCTAAGCAGGCGCGCCGGAAGCAGTTTTGGATTGGGGGGGGCAAACATTGGAGGGGGCTCAAGATTAGACCATTATGTTACACAATATACACATACACACACACACACACACACACACGCACACACATCTATTATATATATATATACATATATATATATATAAAGTGGCGTACGGTGGGTCGAAACATGGGGGGGGGGGGGAACCATAAAGTAATTTTGACGGTCTGTATGCTTGTGCGTGTGTGCGTGAGCAATAATGGGACTACAATACATTACGGAATGTGATACATTCAACAACGCAGTCATTGAGGAACATTGTAAGTTTTCCTTACATGGATTATGGAATGACGGTGTGAAACGATCGACAAATTATATACTGTCAGCAACATAAGGTGAATGGCATAGCATAATAATAAAATGCGAGCGAGCGAAGCGAGCGAGCTTGAAAATGTTGATATTCTACAGTTCCAAAACTGGAGTTTTAATTGTAGCTACATATTTCGCTTTGAAATAAATGGGGGCGCATCGGGCGCAACTGCTGGCAATTATTGACAGCAACATTAGGAGAATGGCATAACGATTCAATGCAAGCGAGCGAAGCGAGCAAGCTTGAAAATTTTGACATTCTACAGTCCCAAAACTGGGGTTTGTAGCTTTATCTTTCACTTTGGAAATTAATGGGGCGGCGCATCGGGCGCAACTGCTGGCAATTACTGGCAGCAACATTAGGAGAATGGCATAACGATTCAATGCGAGCGAGCAAAGCGAGCGAGCTTGAGAATTTTGACATTCTACAGTCCAAAAACTCCCGTTTGTAGCTATATCTTTCGCTTTGGAAATTAAGGGGGGGGGGGGGCCTCGGACGCAACTGCTGGCAATTACTGGTAGCAACATTAGGAGAGTGGCATAACGATTCAATGCGAACGAGCGAAGCGAGCGAGCTTGAAAATTTTGACATTTTACAGTCCCAAAACTCCCGTTTGTAGCTATATTTATCTTTCGCTTTGGAAATTAAGGGGTGGTGGCATCGGGCGCAACTACTGGCAATTACTGTCAGCAACATTAGGAGAATGGCATAACGATTCAATGCGAGCGAGCGAAGCGAGCGAGCTTGAAAATTTTGACATTCCAGAGTCCAACAACTGCCGTCGTATACTATAGCTATGTTTTTCGCTTTAGAAATTAAGGGTGAGGCGCACCGGGCTCAACCAACTGCTGGATGCGAGAGAGCGAAGCGAGCGAGCTTGAAAATTTTGACATTTTACAGTCCAAAAGCTGCCGTTTGTAGCCATATTTTTTCCCTTTTATTCATATATATACATATTTATTTTATTTTCTTTGTTTATTCATTTATTTTTATTATCATTATTATTATTTCTTCTTTTTTTTTTTTTGGGGGGGGGGCTTTTTGGGGGGGCAAAAATGCGTTTTGCCCCCCCACTTTTTGGATTGGGGGGGGCGGCCGCCCCCCCTGCCCCCCCACTTCCGGCGCCTGTGTTTCTAAGTATTAGAGGACAACACACAGGATATACAAGACAGAAACGAATTTAAGGGATAAAGATGGGGATAGATGAATATGGAAAAGTTGAGAGAAGAGGAGGGTCACTTACCGAGTTTAGTAGTTTGGAACTATATGAAAGAAAAAAAATAGATCGTATCAAAGATTTTTTTTTTCTTTAAAAATACGGTAAATCATGAATTATGATTTGTAATATGAGAGCAAATCGGTTAGTATGATTTCAAATGCGAGTGATACATTGTGGGAAGACCTTTTTCCTGTAGGATTTTTTAAAGCATTGTAGAGAAGGAAGATCATCAGACAATTCAATACATCAGGTCCGTGGTGCCTAATAGAATTTTGAACTATGATAAGTTTTCTATATAAATGATTGCCTGTTGTATGACGGGTATAGGACATGAACGATTGCTCAAGAATATAAAGAGATAGCTTTAAATATTACAAGGAGCTGCTAGTTATTCATTTTATTTAGGGCTATACAGGACAAAACAGGGGTAACTCGACCTGTTACCATAATATTTTCACTGTAATAATCACACTTGTTTTTATGAACAGGCATCCATCATGTATATTTATTTCATAGACAGTGACGCATGGGCCGTGGGTAGCTGCGCAAATCTGTGAATTATGCTGTCGATCAGTATCATACTCTTCCCAGCTTGAATACCAATGAATATTCATATTCGCTTCTTCCGTGCATAAACGTAATAATGCTTTCGCTCATCTATCGTGATGACGTGGCCGTGGGTGCGGTCATCAATATTCCACTGCTCATTCCGAAAAAAAAAAATATGGGAAAACAAATATCGAACCAATATCCTATTTCATATTTCTTCTATGAAATGTAAAGGAAATTCTAAGTCAGTTTTCGACATTTCATAATAATGAGAAATACAAAAAAAAATCATTCAAGACAAAATCAGAAATTCTTTTATCTACTTTTAGTTCAAATGGGGATATTGTGTTCTTGGCCGTTATATCATTCAGGATAGCCAACAGAGGACTAGATTTTGATTTTACCAGGTTTCTAGCAGACACGGAATGATACTTACAAATTACATGTAAAATTCACGAGTACAGGTTCTGTTGATATTCTTGGTAGGTAGGCCTATTATAACTCGAAAGCCAGCGAAGAAGAAGAAGGGGAAAAAAAAAAACTTTGCGTGCTCAAATAAGATTGATCTAAAACTTCACAGTGTATCTATTGTTTTTGTATTTCGAGCGTGTCTAAATTAGAACCAAGTAATTGAACGCTAAAATTGCGTCTTCACAAATCAAGGAAACCATATGTCTTCAACTCAAAATCTTACCTGCTTCTCTGATAACTACACTGTCATGTCTTCAAGGATCACACTTTCCATCACAAACAGGCAATTTATTGCGTGAGGACAAAGCGGACAAATCACAAGTTGAGTCCTATAGTTGCTTCTCCATCGACTAAACCACCAGCTCTCTGCTCTGATGTGTGCGAGCTTTAAATGCACGCACACTTATCGCGCGCCGTGTGTCCAATAATGTCGATACACATTGCTTATAGCCGATTAACAGTGTTCATCGAGCAAAAAAAAAAAAAAAAAGTGTGTGTGGTTTTTTTTCAAACCCTGTTTTTCGTCGAGAAACAGTGTTTATCGAGAAAAACTCTCTTTAGCCATTTTTAAACACTTCTCTCTCTCTCTCTCTCTCTCTTTGCAATAGACACTGTTAATCGAGCGATAAAGAGTGTTTATCCGGAAAAACTCTCTTTATCAGTAAGATAAACACTTTTTTAAAAAATCAATAAACAGTGTTTTTCCTCGATATACACTACTTATTAAACATTGCTTACAAGCTGATAAGCAGTGATCATCGAGAGTAGCAGAGAAAAAAAGAGAAAAAAAAATCGAGAAAGTTATTCGTAACAGGGTTTACACCTGTAAATATAATGGAATATCCCTGACCCTATCACAAAATCGTACCAAAGTTACTAAAATAAATGAAGAAAAAATCAATTAAAGATCAGAAACGGCAATTTGCCAGAAACTGAATAGCTGCAGATATTGAGTATGAATTCCTCCACAAACTAGATTTTGGTTGGAAGATGATAGCTTTTCTCATGGAATTTGAATTAGGGACTATATTTGATTGGATGCATGTACACAAACTATGAGATTTTTTGAGTGAAAAGAACTCGTAGTCTGCATGGCTTTGCGAACCCTTGGACAGAGTTTGAGCTGAACAACCCCCTTGGAAATTTGATGGATGAAAAGGTATACATGTACAGTGCACTCCCGTTACAACGAACACGGTTATAGCGAAATTGCGGTTACAGCGAAATAAAAATTCAGGCCGCAACATTATCCTCCCTATATGTTCGTTATAACGGGAGTCCACTGTCCTCATTTTTTCAGGTTAGTGAGGATAAAACACCTCATTTCTCCCAGATATTCTACATAATATTTTTTTTTTTTAATTTTGAATTTTAACACAAGTCTCGACGGGGAAATATTTACCCGTGTGAGCCACGGTGTGAGCCCAATAGGCGCCGTGCTGTTTAGCAGCATTCCTAGACAACTCGATCGCGGAGGAACCCTGCCTTGGACAAGTCGTCCCAAATCCTGAATAGCTGGACCGGGTCGACTTGTCCAGGGTCATGTTTGTGATCGGACAACTCAACCCAATATAGATTGTTACAGATTTTCAGTGAATGAAACCATGCAACATTTTGTGAATATACGTCATACACTTTGAATATTGGTCGAATAATAAGAAAAAAAAATTTATCGAATTTTTAAAGCAATTCCTTTCAATTTTCCTATACTGCAAAGAAATATTACACGCTATTTCCCCTGCTATGAGAATCACATATACCTAAATAAAAAAAAAATAATAACTTTGCTGTTCGTATTGTTTGTCAGTGTTGAAATTTCATAGGCATCATGAAGGTAAAAGAAACTCTTTTCTTCGTTCTCCACCATATACATGATAATATACACACACACTCTGTCTCTTACACAGACATGCTTTGTAAAAATACAGTATGGTCAAGATTTACATTCTAAATCAGGTACTGTCTAACTCGTCGACTTTTTGAAGAATTACTAACCATCTTGAATTTCATTTCATGAATCCTGACTTTCTGTGCAGAACAGATTTCTCCACTTTTGATCTAACTGCTATCAAACTTTATTGATCACTTTATTCTAAAAATCATTGATTGTGTTGTCCAAGCAATTTGTTCCAATCATGTACAAGAAAACAGTAATGTGTGGGTAATTGAAAATGCAGACCTATCAAGTCTCAAGCCGTGAGTCTCACTCCCCAGCAACCTAACTCCCGCTCACCCGCCCAGCAAATCTTTTTCTCACGCTTCCGAGATGAAAAAAGAAAAGAAGAAAACGAAAACGCGGCAGGTAGATTAATAGTTAACATTGTATAAGAAGCCCGCTTTGTATGCTGAAGTAAGATTTTTTTTCTTTCATTCTTTCTGCTGGCTAGAAGATACCAACATGGCTGTATAAATCGTACAGCTATTTTTCTTTCTACATGCATAAATAATCCAAAGAGGTCTCTAAAAATTCTACTATGTCATGCATTCTCGTCATACATTCGAGACCCCTGACTAAAATTCACTAACACACATACATACACACACACACACACACACACACACACACAACGCTCAACATGATGTCTCCAGGACCATCTTTCGTAACGAATAGCTGAGAACAATATGCAAGCAAAATTGTATTATAACTGTGCGCCAAACTGCACAATTTCTAATCCCAAAATTTAAAATGCGGGGGGGGGGGGACTTCTGCTCCACTGCAACTTACAAATTCCGCACGAGCTCATCATAAAACATTCAATTCACTTCTAAAGAAGTCCAAACTCTGTTCTAGATATTTTGTGCCCGTCAATTAAATAGATACATTGTATTATTGATAATATTGTAAACAATATGTTCGTGCGCATACACAGCACCCGATCATTGATGAAAGAATAAAAAAATAATGTACACTACTGTACTTTTTCCAACAAGACCATGCAAAGAAAGAATGCATGTACAGTTTATATAGTGTACCGCTATACAAACCAAAGAAAATTAGCATTTATTGTAATTGTGAGTGAAAATGAAAATGCTGGAATGCGCTTAAGAGAAGTCTGGAACAATAAATGCATGTATACCTAGATGTGCAAATATAGAAGGAAAACAAAGAAAAGACATTGGCACGACGAGTGTTCAAAGCATAATCAATGGATGAAAAAAAAATCCACAATTATGATTACTGATTGTGAGATAAGACCACAGCACGATCTTGGGAATTTGTTAAATACATTTCGTTCTTCTGAATATATCACTATTAAGAGGGAGCTCAATGAATGAAGTTAGAAACAACAGATGAGCAAAGTTCAAGAAACAACAGATGAGCAAAGTTCTGGCACTAGCCGGCATTGTGCAACATTCTTAGATAAGCTATATTGATCTATCATGTCAGCCAGTTTGTTTCGACACATAAAATGGTATCGACTTCAGAGTTCATCTTTATCAGAAGAAACTCTATCCATATAGTATATGGTAATGTAAAGATAGCTGAGAACAACATGCCCTTGCAAGCAAGGGTTGAATCATTCAAAGGAATTACTTTTTATATACATATTTACATTATGTTTCTTTACTTTTCGTAATAAGGCAGTTCGAAACAAGAAACTACATGCTTATCAAGCCTACTGCAAGCTGATATGAAATCATTAAAGGTAAGATATTGTCGTAACATTTTGCATGACGATTTTGCTTTCTTACGCTCCTTTTTTTAACGCATGACGAGAATACAATAAGTATCATGGATATCATAACATTACATGATGCACAAGTACTACACATGCACAAAAGAGAGTAATGAAAAAGAGAGCATCAACCTGTTTCCATTCTATCTACATGTGGCAAACCTTAATAAATATTACAAACCTACAATAATATTGTATCTTTATATCTATCATATATCATGTATATTTACATGTTCTTAATTACCATAAAAACTTGCAAAACCAAAGTCCAAAAGAACAAAAGAATACATTTTTAAATTGGTGTCATTAGATTAGTTGTACTTAATGAGAAATGAGAGAAAGACCATAAATGGCAGGATATTTCATGAATAGCAAAAACCTCTTTACTTGTGTATCCATGGTCCTACATCCTTTTTCTTTTTTTTTTCTTTTTTTTTTCTTCTGCTGGTGAAATATGTAGAGACATTACAATAACATACATAAATCATCATGGTCACAGTTATAATAATTAAATAATAATGGTCTATTGTGTGTGGTAACTTCTGCACCCTACACAACATCCAACACAGATTCACTGGCATGGATAAGAATTGTACCATGATCATTGATGGCATCTTCATGTTTATGGTTATCAGATCCAAATAAAACCACTACTTTGTTGTATGTAGATTATCTGACATATTCATAGGCACAAAGAACAAGAAATTGAAGTGAAACTCAGTCTTTGATACGTAAACAGAAATGTTTTACTTCACTGACAAGTCCTCAAATATGGATGAGATTGTTCTATGATCTCATGTTCATACTCATTGAATGATAATCAATCAGAATTTCAAAAAAAAGCAAAAAAAAAAAAACAACAACCTATGTTTGTACAAAAGTACGCAGATTCACAGGCACAAGGAACAAGAAATGGAAGTTAAACTCAAAGTCTAGAATAATACATAAACAGGGATTTTTTTCTTCACAGACAAGTCCTAAAAATGTTTTTTTCAAAGTAGTAATGTGTAAAGTGGTAATGCCTGACTGATGATGGTTTCAATCACATAAACTTCATAAGTGTTTATGCCTATAGTGCACGAATACAATGTACACATTCGTGGTAATGGAAAAACACCACAAGGTATCCACTAAATGCACGAATGAAATCAGTGAATATTCCCTGTATACACTAACTCAAACTCCAGTTGTATTATAATATAAAGCTGAATCGTCTCTCAATACCCTCGCTGAAATCTTGAGCAAGCCCTATTTCTGACATACCTTTCAGACTAATTTTAGAAGTATTTACAAAATATTAGATTTTTCTTCATCTATACACGGTATTCAACATGTAAAGCAGTATGAAGCGTTGCTGAACATTATGCTAACGACCTACACGTACAGCAGGATGACATATAGATAATTTGTCTGTACAGTCATAAAATGTAGCATGAGCATTCCACTAGTTTGTTTTTTTCTTACACACTGATAAAAACTCATTTCGCTTTCTACACTTCTGTGTACCCATGTAGGCAAATTGCTTCATCACATGTACAATATTATGTTCACCATAAGAAAATTACATATGCAAAATACTTCACAAGATAAAAGAGCAAAATAATACTCTTCGATTTGTGACATTTCATAAATGTTATACTTTCTGCAAACTAGTTAGAGGAACATTGAAATTTCCAAAATGATGAAAAGTATATTCTTTACTGATATATGGATGGTTTTACATTACCTAATTCTATTCATTTCTTTTTTCTTTCTTTTTTTTGCTGGTGAAACAGACAGAAACATTATCATAAAGACGTAATGAAAAAAGCATGATCACAATATTATGTAGCATGAACATTACTTGCATTTACTTTACAGCATGATGCCTGATGATATTCTGCATCGTTTCTCTCATACAGATGACACTATTCCACGGTGCTGACTTTAACTTCAATGAACGAAAAGACATGAAAAGAATTGTCCGAAAAAAAAAATCTACATACCAAAATTTTGATGTAACAAGTAATACATTTGTACTTTTATACACGACGAAATATGACATAAAACACAGTATTCAATGTCTTAAAAAAATCACATTTACACAATGAATTGCCCTCTACGAGAAATCATCTAAATAACTTCACATTGTTTTCTGAGAGTGGTACACATTGTGGTTGAAGCAACAGTGAACGACTATATCATCAGCAGTTACGAGAACAACACAGGTAGGCCTATCCATGTCAAAAAAAAAAATAGATGCAAAAACAACAAACACTATAACACTTACACCCATATCCATAAAGATATCCTATACAATGTATATATACACATATCAAATAAAGAAGATCCAGGCATTCCTAAGGATACCTTATCACGTTTGCAATCAAAAAAGTTTTCATTTTAGAACAGGTGAATGGAACATAAGGGCTTTTTACACTTGTAAATTTTTGCTTAGCCCCGGACCAACGGTGGGGCTAAGGGGGGCCTTAGCCCCACCGATGGTACGGGACTATCCTTAGCCCACTTTCTGTTTACACTCGTTTTTGCCAAAGTGGGCTAGCCCCACCGATAGTACGGTACTATCTGGCCCTGCAAAATAGCAGGGGTTAGCACCGCAATTGCGGTGCTAGCACTGCAATTGCGGTGCCAAGCAAGTGAGTGTAAACAGAACAAAAAAAAAAAATAATCCTGGGCTAAGCGACGGAGACGAAGTCCGACCCTCACTGACCAATCAGAAACGAGGTAATCAAGTGCTGCCGGCGCGTGCGTGTACGTGTACAGTACACAGCGTAATTATGAATATTCATGTGGTTTGGAAAGTCCGGGGCTAAGAAATACGAGTGTAAAAAGGTCAGTTTTCTCCTTAGCCCCGGACAAGAGATAGTACGGGACTAATTGGCCAGTGTAAAAAGCTGGAAAAATTGGTACGAGACTAACGATAGTCCTGGGTCAGAGAAAGTCCGGGGTTAAGAAACACAAGTGTAAAAAGCCCTTTAGTCACGTTACCACTACTAATACTTCCCGCTCATGATATATGTATTGTGTTTTTCTTTTGAGGTAAGGATTCTCGGCGCTTGCTAATTACGCTTTCATCATCGTCATTGAAACTACAATAAATGATTTGACATCAGTTACAATAAGCGATTAAAAACTTATCCCAGCTCTTTTTCTTTATAGCAAGTCACATGGGATGGGCCTAACATGCCTAAAACGCCTGCAATCATGAAATAGCTGAAATGCAAATCCATTTTGGATGCACAATCCCAGACCGTATGAATTTCTGCAAATGTTAGTGATGTTAGTGTTAGTAATCTGCTTATGCCTTCAAACCTCCAAAACTCCCTAATCGCTTTATGTCAAATTCATTTTCTGGGTAAGTCAAAGTTCATAATCCAATGTACAACAGACAGCAAAGCGCATCTCAACTTTCCCCTTCATTTCTTCTACCGACATTCATGAGATTGTCTTAAAAATGACCTCCACATCACCAATGATATTGCTGTCTATTGCTTCCTAGACGGTAGCCTGTCAAAGTGACATTTTCCATGTTCCCCCTTGGCGCATACGTTGTTTGGATAAAAGCATTAAAAAACAAACCTAAATATTTTGTGCAATTACATCCTCTGGGAATGAGACCGGGTCGGCAAATCATTCTAGCACAATAAATCACATTGAATCTCATCCCGTTGCATCTCAGTGTTAGGAACAAAGAATAAGGCAGACATATCTTAAAACACAGCAGTAAAATTCAACCATGAAACTACATCACTCTCGAGAATGGAAAGCCATTGACTCAATTCAATCTATTATCTTCCTTAAGTTTATGCTTCTCAAAGAGCCACCCTTAACTATACGGAAATACATGTGCACGCTCTGTGCAGGATAGATATTGTTATAATCATGAATCAGCTAATGAAATATAATTTTCAACAAAGAGACTCATCATCAAAATATAGGAGCATGGCAGAGATAACTTCATCCGTCCTTTAATGAATGAATTTCATAACTTTTGTTTTGAATAAATACACATTCAAAAGAAAACTTTCACTTTCAAGATCCATTCCGTTGCATTCCTGCTAACTCAGACACTGAATCATGGGATCATGGTTATTCATCAACACTTTGTTTCACAAACACTGAAATGAAGTGAATTCTATTGGAAGTGAAAATATACAATTAAAAAGGAATATTGAGAGGAAATCTATCAGACTATATAAATACATTGTACATCAAACCTACTTGAGAGGTCATCCGTGAACCAGTATGTTAGCAAAGGACGATGGTTACAATTTTATTATGTCCATCAATTCCACTCAATAATGTATCCCTTCTTTCCATAGCATAAAACTTGTACAAGTGTACATCTCTTATAGAGCTATAGTCTACAAAACGAAAACACAAAGTACTTTTTTTGTTTCTGTTTTCTTTAGCATTCCTTGAAATCTTTCTCTCCGTTAAAGGATAGGTAAACAGACACACACACACACACACACACACACACACACACACAATTTCAGATACTGCTCGACAGGGCACTGTGGATTAATTACAGACGTGGAATCCAGAGCAAGTATAGTCTACTTAGACATGAAAGAGCAAGCCTTCCACTTGAGAGCCAAATGAAACCACGACGTGAATTATTGAGATTCAGATTTTGAATGTCTTCAAACTGAATCCACTCCTTTAGATCTAGGCCTTCTATAATGTAAATAGAGAGCCTGAGACGGCTGGAAGTCACATTTGCCACATAGACCCTGTCCTTGTCATCAACAGCAACATACAAATATTCACCAGAAAGCCCTTTGACAGAGTTTCCCGCATTCCCCTCCTTGTCATACACAGTCACCACACTTGGGGATGTAATATAGCAGGAGCTGGTGACAAGGAGTTGGGACTTTGTCTCTACCCCTTGCATTGGCGTGTTTTCTTTGGTATTTACAGTGAGCTTTAGTTTGCCTTCTGTTGGGTCAAAGATATACACCTGGTTAGAACCATTTGCAATAATGATGTCTCCAGAGACACCAATATTTACTGCTGGGAAATAGCTACCAACACCAGGACCGCTGAGATTCAAGTTTTCAACGGAAGAGCCGTCTGGCGAGTACCTATAGACTGTGGAATAGCTGCTTCCTGTACTTGTCACCAATGTACCGTTCTTCTGGAAGGCCACACTAAATCGAGGGCTATATGATGGACAATTTGGCAATTGCTTCCGAGTACTGGTATCTGATAGATCAATCACATCAATATATCCTACATTACTGTATCCAACAGCCACTGTATTTGCTGACTTTGCTGTCAAATATAACACAGTGTCAGGTAAGGATATGGTCACATCCACTTTGATAGTAAGTTTCATTTTACCGATATCAACAGTGCTATCAAATGGTGAGAATGCCATGACATCAGAACAAGCAGATTCTTCAACATGCTTGGCATTTGAAGGGTCAGCATTAATCTTCAGCAGGTCCTCCAGTTCTCTGCAGAGCAATGAATGAGCAGCAAGACTTTCTGCCTCAAGTTGCTTGAACTTGTCCCTGTCGGTTGTTATGAGGGTGGCAAGAGTTGCCATGTTCTTTATCTTTTGTCGGTCACAAGTCTTCAGGTGGTCAAGCTCTTCGTCCAAACTGGCATGCATTTCATCCAGTATTCTAATAAGCGTCTGTTCCCTTTCTTGCAGAAGTTGAATCCTCTTGCTGCACTCTGCCCTTACCTCAGATCGGAACTTTTGAAATGAATCATGCATATTCTTTCGGCGCATTTCAAGCTCATGAATATTCTTTTCATATTCAGACTTTCTCGTCTTACACTGGGTAGAAAGGTCATTCACCTTCTCCTGAAGTTCACCTTCAAAATCTTGCAGATTTTTGATCTTGTGATCACGGTGAGCAACAATGACACATTTCAAGCAAACATGAACAGCGCACTGCTCACAAAAGAGATCCTTCTTCTCCTGTCTGTGAACCAAACATTTTTCAGACTGCTGCTGGATACTTGCTTTCCCTTGACTGACATCTTGCATGGAGACAACGTGATGATTCAAAAAGAGCGATGACAGATGCTCATGGCAGTGGTGGCATTTCTCACACATGTGATTGTCACACTCATAGCAGAACGAAACTGCCACCTCCTTTGATTTACAAGCTGTACACTGCGACTGATCTTCAAAAATGGTGTTCAGTCCATCCAAGGAATCTCTAAAGTCATCAGCAAGACCCTTGATGGCATTATTTGCTGGCAAACTTTCCACTCTGCCATCCTGCAGGGTGGTAGATTCCCTGCAAAGAGGACACACCATGTAGGTTTGCTGCGAGTGGCACTTGTCATACTGCTGCAGGCAACGACGGCAAAATGTGTGCTTACACTCCAGTAGTGTTGGGTCGTCAAAGATGTCGAGACAAAGTGGACAGAGCAAATTCTGTGATGAATCTCGCTCAGGTCTACTCTCCGCCATCACTGATGAAAGGATTATCTGCAAGAAGATAACATGGGTATAGTGAGAAGGAAGGATGTACAGCTGACGCATTGTTAAATGTTACACAAACATCCGAACAATCCGAAAGTTTAGAGTGTGGACAGTTGGGTGCTGTTCGTTATTCCGAAGGTTCGTTATTCCGAACCTTATTGCGTTTTCGGATTAATGAACCTTCGGAATAACAAACCTTATCACATTTTTGGATTAAGTAACGAAACTTCGGAATAGCGAATCTTCGGAATAACGAACCTTTGGAATAACGAGCCTTCGGACTAAAGAATATTCGGAATAAAGAACCTTTCAAAATAACGAACTGTAACCAGACAGTTTTGGGTGCACACATGCATTACTGGTGAATCACAGAATTACTGAGAAACACACAATGTTGCTATGGCGACTGGTAGGCACTATGCCTTCGCCATATCGTATTGTTCTCCCACTTTTTCTTTACTACATCTTGACATTGTGAGACGACAGTTTCATACGATTGGCAACAAAAAAAAAAATAAAATGACATGTTTGAAAGTTTGGCACAACCACAAATGTATTGAGTCTTTAGATTCCTTGAACCAGATTTCATATGGCTAATTATGTTTCGGAGATCAGGTTAGTATATGGGAATTTTCACTTGACCTTTGACCCTTGCCCTTTGACCCCATGGTCCACAACTTTCTTGAAATAATCACTAACTGCATGGTAATATCCAAATAACATGATATGCCTACTTTGACCTACTTTCAAAATACAGGAAAAGAAGTGACATTTAACATTTTCACTTGACCGTTGACCCCATGGCCAAAATCTTCCATTACAGAGTCACTGATGTAGTTATGCATGCCGTACACACCTAGGCTACATAGTTTAATAGCATGGAGTAACCTTCAACCCAGCTAACATTTGGACGTTTTCTGAACGTTCTCGAAACGTTCCAAGTTCGTTATTTCAGGACGTTTTGTCGAAACGTTTTCAGAACGTCTTTTTGTGGAAGATTTTCGACGTATTTAAAACGTTTCAAATGGACGTTATGAAAACGTTTTTTAAACGTTTAAACAACCAATCAAAAACCTTTCGGAATTTTGAAGGACCTACAGAAAACTTTTTGAACGTTATAGACGTTAGTAAAACCTTTTAAAAATATTCAAAACATTCTGTGGACATTGCGCGGACGTCCAGAAAACCATTGAAAACCGTTTAGAACGTTCAAAAAACGTTTTAAGAACGTCTAAAAAGTCTTATGACCCGTTCCAGAACGTTTGGCGAACCTTTCATATCCATCTAGAACATCCAGAAAACCTTTTAAGAACGTCTAATGTTTATTTTTTATTGGTATTTTAAAAAAAATCATAGTTATGAGATTACACAGGCGCAACTGGGATTATACCCTAATCCTAATCCTATATAATCCTATTCTAACCTGTTCCTAATGTCCTACCACCTATACCTACTACATCCTATTCCCAATTGATAGATCTGTATCACATTTTTTTATATGTATACCAGCAAAATGTTGAGATGCATGAAGACATGCAGGGTTACTAGAATTAAATCACACACACCTTAATTAGGCCTATTAACATACGAAAATAACCTTTGTAACACGATTTGAAATTGCGAATAACTGCGAACAATAACGTAGGTAAGTTTATTTTTAACACAGAAAGTTTGCACCCAGCATAAATCTTTTGATTTCAATGTTTTTTACCTATTTCCACTAGTTTTCAAATCTTATATTTTCTTATTTGAATATTCATAAATAGGCATGAATATTCATGATAAAGAAACCAATGACGAGCACGTATAGCGGACCTAATAAAAACGTTTATTTTAAAGACGAAGTCGACATAGCAGACCTAATAAAAACGTTTTGTAACGTCCATTGACGTTTTATAAACTTTTCCCAAAAACCTGTGCTTTGCGGTTAATGTTAAGTCCAACTTTGACGTTGTATGTACGTTTTAAAAACGTCCATTTTATACGAAGACGTACGGAACCTAAAAAAAAAATGTTTAGGAAACGTTCTGAAAACGTTGAAATGTGTTTGCTGGGAAGGTATGGGGAAAAAGGAGCATAATTTCAGCATCAAATATTACAATTATGGTCTTCTAATCTGCGTCCTTTGACCATGACCACATGACCAGAATTCTAATGAGGAACAATGCAATATGCTACGTTTCATGAAGATACCTTGAGCCATTTCCGCGATATGGACAAAAAGTGAAATTTTAGCATTTTTACTTGAACTTTGACCTTTGACCTCATGGCTCAAATTTTCGCTACAGAATCGCTGCCTGGTAATTCATGTATGCACTAGGTCTTATGAAAATACTTCCAGGTATTGCAGAGATGTAGGGAAATAGGGAAATATTAAGAATTTGACCTTGACCTATCACCTTGTGCATGTGCACCCAAATGTTGGTAGACACATGCATCGTCTACTCATACATATACACAATGGGCAAGTCCAAGATATCGCGCACCTTACGTATGGGACATTCAGAGATTTCAAACCTTTGAAAAGTAATGAGGGAGCACTTGGATTTAACTGTTTATCATCAGTAGGACTATGTATCTCTGAGAAAAATATTGTGTTTAAGTTTGATGTCATTTGACCTTGGGTTTAGTATTTTATATAGAAATAATGCCTCCGGCACCACTTCGTGGCGGAGGCATAAAGATAAGGCAACTTACGTATGGGACCAGAGAAAAACTGGGTTTTTCAAAATAAAGTTTGAATCAAAAATTCTCTGAAAGTACCTTACTGATCAAGTTCTGTTTAGAAGTGAAGAAAGGCACATACTGAAGTATCTTACAGCAAAGTTTCACTTCAAAAGAATAAAGCATATTTTCATGAAGTTGATTTAATTAATGAAAGTACATCTTACTTATGGGACATTTGTCTTTAGTGCACAAGTGCATTCATGGAAATGACTTGAAATTTCTCCATAGTGCCATATTCAGTTCCATAAATCATAAACCTATATACAACATGTAACCATGGTAACAAATGAAACAGACTTGTATGTGGGTACTTTCCTGGTTCAGGCACCTAACAAAAGCTAGAATTAAGACAAATAAAAGATAGTCACCAATTAAAAGTCTTAGTTTGGATACCTTCATGCATTAGCACTGTCCTCGTGGTGTCTACATATACAGATTCTGTATTTTGACATTCTATTTCTAGCCCATTTGTAATACTATGTGGTCAATATTTTTCATCAACTGGAAAAAACAACAACAAACTATTGTGCGAATTGTAGCTTGCGACCTTGATATATAGCCTACAATGTACCATGACTAATTTGTAGTCTTGATGGTTTCAACTTTAAAATCTAATGTCATGTATTTCCGAATATAGTTTGAAGTGGGTAGATTCAGTAGCTCTAGGCTTACCTTGCAAGTTGTCTAAGTTTTGACAGAGCTTTATAATTGTTTGAAATGCAGCACAAAACACAGCAACAACAACTGTACTTCATTTTGCTCTGTAACCATCATGTTTTGCCATGTTAATTGTAGCTTCTGCAAAATTCATCAAATTTTCCTGAAACGTTTAGATTCTAAAAGTCATGGTAGACCAGAGAGATAAAAGAATTTAGATGTACCTTATAAATATGCTGGCATTAAAAAAAAAAGGATTGCTTGGCTTCAAGTCTATGAAACTAAAGACGACAAAATTTGCTTTACCTTGTACATAAGTATAGAGTACAGCATGCTTGTGTCGATACTGATACAGGAAAGATTATAATTTGTACATTCAAATCTTAAGACAAAATGTAATTCTAGATTTGAACATTATTTTAAGTAACTCACTGATTTGAAACTTACAATTTTCATAAATTCTAATAACCTCATTTCATCGTACAGTACCAGATTGAAATGCATGTTGATAATGTGTAGATGTGGGGTGTGTCTCAGAGCATCTGTCTCTTCAAACACAAAATAGAAAAGAAAAATGAATTCCCCATTTGTTTGTGTAGTGTTTTTAGCACTCCAAACACAGAACCAGTATTGATATCATGGTTCGTGGCAAAAGTGAACTATAGTTTTCATTTTATAGGATTTTCAGAAATCATGCTCATGACCTTGACAAGTCATGACATATATTCTGAGGGTGTGCAGTTGAAATATCACACATCATATGAAAATAAACTATTCTAGTAGGGTTTTTCCCTTGCTTTCAACTCTAGTCTTAATGACAAAGATACCTCCTGTCACCTCAAGTGAATTTTTAGTAAGACCTCTAATGTTGTCAAATGTTGCTGAGCGCACAAGCACAATTGTTTTGATTTCCCTTTTGAGGCTATAAGCTGTAGTACATGCTGAACAGTGTATCGCACCTAAAATGACACTCAGAGAATCTCATTCCCTTGGACAAAATCATTTTGTACAGAGGTAAAGTTGAAAATGGTAACTGAATTAAAAAAATGTCCAATATCATGATGTTAAAAGGAGGAATGTTAATTGAAGACCAGCTGCACAGCCTGTCATGAAAATAAGAAAATACAAGTAGAAATAAACAGATTCTATATTTCTTCTTTCTTAATCATAGTATGACTCAATAATGTTGTTCTTACACTCTCCCTGAGGTCAACTGAATAGGAGAGGCAGATATATAGACATATCCTTAGAGTAGGTGCAAAGATAACCATTAACCAAACAAATGTAAGTACATATAAGGCATCCATGTGAAAAGGAGGTTTTCCCATTCACCTTGCATGCATAATGTCCCATACGTAAGCAAAATTTAATAGTTATAAGATGACCAACAAATTAAATTTCAACATGTAGTTTCGCTAATCTGGAGTTAAAATGAATAAACTAGAACTTCCTAATGTATGACTGGTCAATGTCAGAAATCTTCAGAAACAAACTTAAAAAAAACCATACTCATATCCTTACGTATGGGACACTTCGCTCTGGGAAAATGCATAATTTGCATAATTAATCTGCTGACCTTGTTTTACCAATTGGAAATTATACTAGCTCATACAGGGGTCATGTCCATAGAGGAACTAGGTCAAGAACATATTCAGCTGATTTTAGATGGATATTTTTCATTTGTCCCATCTATACGTAAGGTTTGTTTTTGATTTATGCAAATTAAGGCAGTATTTCCTGCATGAATTTGCATAATTCAAATTTGTTTTTTTTTTTTTTTTTGGGCTGGAAATATACAATTACACTCTTTAGCTACAACATGATATTAATTCTTCTTTTTTTTTCAAATTAAATCAAGATGAATTTTGAGCATCTTAGGGGACATTATCTTGGACTTGCCCACATGCTAACTTCCATTTTAATACCTTAAACGGTTGTTAGTTACACTGTCCAGTGTTGAGAAGGTATCGAGTGATACCTCCCCTGCTATATAGCTATTAAGATATAAAACTCCCTTGTTCATTCTCTTAGCTGAATTTGAATTTGAAGTAGCTGGATGGATACAGCGTATGTGTTAGCACAAACTATTCACCACATTCTAACTGTAGACAGTGTAATTATAATAAGCAATTTCAATTTCAAACGCTCTTCAGTTAATGACCATACTTTGCTGTCAAAGTTAAAATTCCTACTTTTGTCTAAAAACTAATTTATAGGATTACCACTGCACAAGCCTCAGTAGTCCAGATAGAAAATTTTCAGTCTCGGAAAAGTTGTTCTATAAGTAGGCCTATAGGCCTCCTACACGTTTGTTTATTTTTTGTTAGTTTGTTTTTGTTTTTGTTTTTTGGTTGAATCGTATTCTAGAAGGGTATTGAAGTAGATTTAACTTGGTTGCCACCTTGGTAACCCTGGAATTTGTTGTTGTTGTTGTTGTTAGCCTCATTAGCATAGTTACGTTATTATCATAATAAACTATGTAATATATTGCTAATTTGAAGCCTGAAAACTTAGAAAAACCACTTTTAAAGGGTTTCCTTTAACGAGGAATTCATTCATGATACCAAGTTTCAATTTCAAATGATGCAAGTGTCTTAAATATTTAACTGGCATAACAAATGAATTTGCATATGTACAATAATGAAGTATGATAGACGTTTATGACGATATACCATAATGTGTACCATAATATATGACCTGAAATATAGCACAAGTTTTTGTTGTTGTTGATTCATATTTTAGACACTTAGAAGGGTATTGAAGAAATTGAGCTTGGTCGGGTTAACCAGTCTCATTAGCATATTCAGCTAATTAGTGCAATTTGTAATATGTTGTTCATTATTTCACTGCAGAAATCCGAAAACACAGGGATATCTCTCTCTCTCTCCTTAAAATTTTAGGTTTACCACGTTCTGCACAAGTATACATAGGGCCTACTACAGCCCGTGTCTGTGCATGAGGATTGTACGGCTGCCAAGTGACAACATGATCGAGTCTGGCCCCATGAACGCCAACAAGTAACGTTAAAAATAAACATCCAAAGCAGAAACAGTCCAAGCTGAAGCTTTCGCGCCACCGCTGCATCACCTGATCTGATCATGACATGTCGAAACAACCTTATCAGCATGCCACCTTTCACCTCCTTGCCAACCTCCACGTTCAAAGACAATAAGATCAGAATACAGGCACTAAAAGGCATTTCATGATTCTATAGCAGATAGCTATTCTGATACATGTATATCTATACATCTATACACGAAATAATGTTCATGAGTACAAAATGAAGTTCTATTAATTCCTTGCGAGCATTCTAACGGGAGTAAAGAGCTAGCTTTGCTCCCGAAGTTGGTTTCTTTACTTCGAAGGTAAGGCTGAGAAGGGCTTAACAATAAGTAAGTCACAGAACCCGCCTTCAACTCTCATGTCCTTACCTGCTTTTGTTGTGTCTTGAAAGGATAGCACTGTCCACCACTAACAATTTGGACATCGGGGCATATCAGAAACTGAATTTTCTGCTTCTCCTGCTGCAGGTACTCATACGAGTGAAGTGTATAAATTATGTCTGCAAGCCTGATACTAGTACGCGCACTCACCGCACGATATCTGTACGACTTCGGAGGGATGAGGATAACGTGTCCGTTAGGCTGCTTTCACATAGAAGTATTCGCTATTCGGTATTCGCTATTCGAGCACTGAATACACCATCACCCGCACCGTCAACTCACCATCCCATGTAGTGAGGATTTCTTCCTCCTACATCGCAGCAAATCTTATTAACAATTTCTAAACTGCATCAGAATGTCAGTCTACATGCTTATTTTTGCTAAAGGGCAAATCCAGACCAAAATTGTCATTATTTCATAAACGAGAGACGGTATACGCTGCAAGAAAATCGAACAAGCTCGATTCCCACTTTGCTATACTTTTCGCAGCTATTCGTACTTTCGAATAGTGCCCTCTTATGTGAACCGGTGTGAGGAAATCCTATCGTTCGATTCAAGCTATTCGCGTGCCCTCGAAAAACGAGCCCGAATACCCGAATAGTATACTTCTATGTGAACGCAGCCTTAGCGCGAGTTCGTCGTGGGGAATCCCAAAGACGTTCGGGGTGGGCAAAATTGTTGCTGTTATTGATGTTGTTGTTGTTGTGTTTGAGGCGCGTCATTCACCTATGTATATTTGCGCCTTCATCTGCAATATCAATGTTTTACATGTAATTAATTCCTCAGAAAATGGACTGAATACTTCACAATTATTTTTAGGCGCGGTATCTGTCTGCTGTCATACGGTTAGGGTTAAGTCCTGGTGCATGCTGGTGACAAACTCTGGTCAGTCCGGCTCGTGGTTTATTGCTAATTGGTCAAATATCAGACGGTTTACTTCCAAGTTTGTCTAGCTCCACTATACAGCTAAACTCACTTGGTCTACTATCAATTTCCTCTACTGCTCGTTTGGTCTAATCCTCATTTGACCTAATGCCCAGTTTGGCTATAATATCGTTTTGTCTATAATATCGTTTTGTCTAATGACCAGATGGTCTATAAAACAATTGCAATTTTTTTCTCCTAGTGGATTTTTTTTTTCCAATTTTGTCCAGTAAATTGTGGGGATTAGACGAATATAATGGGCATAGCCCGCATGGAAGTAGACCAATTTCAAGTTTCTTTATTTCTTTATTTCACCAAAGTGAGGAACATATTAAAAAACAATACATATAAATATTCGGATACGATTACAAACATATCAATAATACACTGAAAAGGAAAAATACAACAGAAATAGATTGACAATATACACATACATAGGTTTAACAGATATGCTATGGTAGGTAGCAGCCAGAAAGGAAATGTCCCTTATTTTTAGCTGACCTAAAATCATTCGTTCAATTTCAATTATCTATAGTGTGTTCAAATTGAAGTAAAACGTAAGAACAGGGCAAGACAAGACAAAACAAAACACACAATGACAACAAAATACGGGATGTCTTGAATCATAAAGAATAAAAGATTATACTCTTGACCTCAATGAGTTTGGCTATAATTATAAAAAAAGAGGTTTTTTGTAACCAGATTTAGATGTATTCAAAGATTTGTAATGATAAGGCTAAGTGGTAATTGGACTATGGCCAATATAGACAAATTGTTTGTAGACAGAATGGGGTTATAGAGCATGCCGGGATTGAGACTGCATAGACGAAATGAGAGTCACCCAAGTGACAGATGGGAAAAGATGGGAGTGCATTGCCGGCTGCATGGTCCCCACCCTCTCAGTGCTGAGGGGTACTGAGCATGGTTTTCAAAAGTGAGGGGGGGGGGGGAGCACTTTCGGGTTTCGTGCATCACACACACACAAAAAAAGGCAATAGTAGAACACATCAGTGAAAGTTTGAGGAAAATTGGACAATCCGTTCAAAAGTTACGAGTATTTTAAGTATCTGCGCAGTCACTGCAGGAAGAGAAGACTACTACAGTGTATGATGTCACATGCGTACAACTATATAAGGAAAATAAAAAGAGAATTTCACAAAACTTCACTTTTTGAATGTAGTGCACATTTCTTCGACTTGCTACTGACGTATGTTAAGAGTAAATTATTCCCCCTGCCTTCTGAAAGAGAGAAGTCGAGTGTTCTTTTGTTATGCGAGAAAAATGGAAATGTTAAATAATCTTTATTCTCGTCTTTATATCGTTGTACTCCTGTGACATCACAAGCTATAGTAGTCTTTTTATCCAGCCGTGACTGAGCAGAAACTTCAAAAATTCATAACTTTTGAACGGATTGTCCGATTTTGCTCAAACTCTCACTGATGCATGTGTTCTACTAATATTGCTGCATTCACTCAACCCACATGTCTATGAAGGTGAACTTGTCCTTTAATTTCGCGAATTTCGCTAGCGCCAAGATTCACGAAATCAAAATGCATGCGAGATTTCTTGTCTACATTATATGCATTGAACACTAGTGGCTATTCGCGAAAATTTTATGCCGCGAAAAGGCCGTCTGCTCCAATTCGCGAAAATTTCGTGCCGCGAATATATTAACGTTTTATAGTATCTCAAAACAGACATCCCAGGTCCCTCCCCTTTCATCTCAAGTGCAGTATAATGTATGGGTATATCCTGGCAACAGTGGCGTAACTACGGGGGGGGGGGGGGGCACGTGCCCCCCCCCCCCCATCCGCTGGGGAAAAAAATAGAAAAAAAATAACAAAAAAAAACCACCTTACCAAAATGGTAATTCAAGGGTTAAACTGCTTTTGAAATCGACATGAAAGGGTAATCAAGAAATAAGATATTCTTCTAAGATTTCTTTTAACCGTAATTAAAGAGGTATAGAGTGTGAAACATTGTTCAAAAAGCCCGGAGCCGACAAAAGATTGTGATTCAGCGTGATTCCTGGTTGGCATTCTGAATATAAGCAGGATGTGCGCAGCGCACTCAGAACATGCGAAACAGCAGAGAGAGTCGCAGCAATGTTGAGCAATGTGATGTAGAATGTACACCTTTATACCTTACGCTTCGTTATATCAAAGCTAGATCATTGATTTCGCAGTGTTGCTTTACATACTCAGTAGGGACCTACTAGTCTATATTAAAATGCCTTGCATTGCCAATAATAAGACTTGCTCTGGGTAATTTCCTAACTTTTCCATGTATATAAGAAATACACTAACACAAACACAAACAATTAGGGGATGCTCTATAAAGTGCAGATTTTGGACATCCTTCCCCCCGCTTGGTCACTTCGATGCCCCCTCGCTTGTCATACCTCCCCCAATCATGAGCATGAACCGACACCCTTGACTACCAGTGGCGGATCCGGGGGGGGGGGGGGGGGGGCGCTTCGCGAAAATTTTCGCGGCATGAAATTTTCGCGAATGTATGGGTACATATCCTGGCAACAGTGGCGTAACTACGGGGGGGGGGGGCACGTGCCCCCCCCCCCCCCAATCCACTGGGGAAAAATAGAAAAAAAAAAAAAAAAACCCACCTCACCAAAATGGTAATTTAAGGGTTAAACTGCTTTTGAAATCGACATGATAGGTTGATCAAGAAATAAGATATTCTTCTAAGATTTCTTTTAACCGTAATTAAAGAGGTATAGAGTGTGAAACATTGTTCAAAAAGCCCGGAGCCGACAAAAGATTGTGATTCAGCGTGATTCCTGGTTGGCATTCTGAATATGGTAATTCAAGGGTTAAACTGCTTTATGCTGCACTCTCCTGATGTTGCTGCCAGTAAATTCCAGCAGTTGCGCCCGTAGCGCCCCTCTTAATTTCCAAAGCGAAAAAAATGTAGCTACAAACGGCAGTTTTTAGACTGTAAAATGTCAAAATTTTCGAGCTCGCTCGCATTTAATTGTTATGCAATTCTCCTAATGTTGCTGTCAGTAATTTGTTGTTTCACACCGTCATTCCATAATCCATGTATAAGGAAAACTTACAATGTTGCGCAATGGCAGCGCTGTGGAATGTATCACATTCCGTTATGTATTGTAGTCCCCATTAAGTCTGCAGGCTGACAGCGCACGCACGCACAAGCATACACACCCTCAAAATGACTTTTCCACGAGGTGCCCCCCAATGTCTTGACCCACGGTACGCCACTGCCTGGCAATTCAAGCTGCCAGGGGCATTGTCAATAGGAGATGTGTGTTGTAAGCAGAATGCTATGGAATTTCAGAACTCATTAGACACCAAAATGCAATATGAAAAAATAGGTTTAAAAAACGAAATCTAATGACGCTTAAAAAAAAAAAAATCATAGTCCCGCTAACAGTACGATTTCAACGGTTGGCAGCCCTGCAGGTATATATAGGCGCGCAGGTCTACTTAATTTCTTATTGATCGAAGAAGGTTCATGTGTTACATTTACCTTTGATTGTCAAAATGAAGGAGAAAAGTGAAAGAGTCTCCACGCGGGAAACACGTACAATATAAACCATCATGGGTAGGCCCTCTTATTTCCCATCTATGATGAGGTCCACTCATACAGTGGCCGTACACATTTTTGGGTCAGTGATTAGACCTAGGGAACTGAGCAGAGAGAAAAAAGTGTCTTTTGTGTTATGTTATCAGACTATATGGAATTGACTATAGAGGGAGGACTATGGGGACCAATGTTTCTACTTATCAGAATGATAAACTTGAATAAAGAATGTGCTTTGAAAACTAACGATCCGTCGATTTGGTGAATCGAGCGTAAGTTCAATAATGAATGTAAGTCCTGTTACCCTCTCAAGGACATTTGAGCTTGATTTCAGGAAAAATTAGATTGAGCGTTGCTTGCGATAAGTTGCAAAGTCGTTTACGAAACGCAATTTGCGATTGAATGCAACTTACACTTAAACATTATGAAACAGGCCCATACAGACAGCTATCGCGCGCTTTATTTTTAGCTCGAAATGTTCCGAAACGAATTTGAATTGTGAAACAGTGGTGGCACTGCATGCGCAATATCATCATCAACGTCTCTCGCTATACGTAATGACCAATCTGCGAAGAAGGAGTATTTTTTACGAATTTGAATGACGACATTTTAGATTTGATTGACATATGATAGAGATTCCACTAATCAAAAACAAATTTGAACAACAGAAAAGTTGTTCATAATTTTATAACGAAACAGATTGGACTATATTATTTGTGATAATGATAATGATGCGATGATGATGATGATGATGATGATAAACATGCAGCATTTTAATAACGCCATGGAAAACATTCAAGGCGCCCGACTCCCTCACAGTATGGCACATACTCACAAAGTTGCTGGAAAGATAGTTTATATTATAATAGTTCAAATTTGAAGGTATTGACCGATTCGGGTTCGTTGAGGGCAGCAGACATTTTATGGCACTGGGCGCAGCCATGAGCTCAAATTGCGGTGTCTCAGCCGACCCCCCCTGCTCTCCCCCACCCCCCGGGCAACATGTTTATCGCGCACTTGTAACAAAGGTTCGCGCACTAAGCAAGCATTTGCGCACTCAGTACGAGATGCCCATTGGCTAAAACAACCACGCATCAGTTTTTCATTCTGCGCGCGTAAGAGGGGTGGGGAGAGAGGAGGGGGGGTCGGATGATACACCGCAGTAATGGCGCTGCCCATGCCAAAAATACACATAGCGCGTCACAGAATCGGTCAATAGGTTGATGAAATTCCGAAGCTGGATTGGCAGAGACTTCCAAAAACGTGCCTTCAGCAACTGGAGAGAAGGCTCTATACAACATGTCCTCGTTATATCTGATTTTACGAGGGTATTATTGATGCTCACTCGAAGAATCAGAGCTGCACAACGCAGTTCTCCTGCATGGCTGAAGCTGACGTACACTGTGATTATGCTCTATTAAAGGCGTAATTTACCATTTGCAGATGAAGCAAAAACCCAACATTAATGCTTTGAAATAGTTCTAAAATGTGAGTTAGGGATAGAAACAACCACTGTAAACATGGTAAAAATTTGAGTCCGTATACGCGTATAATCGATGTTAAGTATTGTTAAATACACAAAATGTGAACAATAGTTGTAATAAGAATGCTTCCAGACTAAACCGTTGATATGTACAGTTATGGTTTATTGAGAAAAATGCTGATATCTCCTAACATTTTAGGCTTTTTTGCAAAATTTTTATATGGTAGGATGTTTTGTGATACTATTGTATCACAAAACATCCTACCATATAAAAAGTATACACATCCTGCATCATAATGTTATTATGTGGTATCTTGAACATTTTTTTAAATCACTGCTCCCAAAGGTAAACTGGACCTTCAATAGAGCA
The DNA here is from genome assembly GCF_964275005.1 of Diadema setosum. NCBI lineage: Eukaryota > Metazoa > Echinodermata > Echinoidea > Diadematoida > Diadematidae > Diadema > Diadema setosum. Next base: position 904,783 of record NC_092704.1, read on the forward strand.
ATGATGAAATATCACGGTGGCCCGACAATCTTATGAGATTTGGTAGCCCGGGAAATAAAGGAAACATCCCTTAGAATAATAATAGATTATGTGAAAATTGGCAGGAGTAGAGAGTGTAAGAGTAAGGAATATATATAAGAATAAGAGTAAGGAGTATAAAGTGCTTAATTCAGTGTGTCATGCGCAATCCAGAAAAGATAAAAAATGAAATAATTTTATCAAACATTAAAGGTCAAGTTCACCTTCATATAGACATGTGGGATGAGTGGATGAAGAAATATTAGTAGAACACATCGGTGAAAGTTTGGAGAAAATCCGACAATATGTTTATAAGTTATTAATTTTCAAAGTTTCTGCGCAATCACTGTTGGATGAGAGGACATACAGTGTATGATGTCAGATGCGTACAACGATATAAGGAAATACGAGAATTTCACAAAACTTTGCTTTTTGAATACAGTGCACATTTTCTTCAACTTGTTACTGACATATGTTATTTTAAGGGTAATACTAAGTAAGTATCGTTCTCCCTGCCTTCTAAAAGAGAGAAATGGAGCGACCTTTTGTTATGCGAGAAAAGTGAAAATAATATGATGAATTTTCTTTATACTTTCTTTATATCGTTGTACACATGTGACATCACAAGCTATATAGTAGTCTTCTCATCCAGCCGTGACTGCAGAAACTTTATAAATTCATAACTTTTGAACGGATTGTCCGATTTTCCTCAAACTCTCACTGACTTATTCTACTAATATTGCTGCATTCACTCAACTACATGACTGTCTATGAAGGTGACCTTGTCCTTTAAAACAATTAATCATGATGACTTTATGAAAACTGGCAGGTATAATGGTTTCAAATAATTTAGGCTATTATGTGACTTAAGTCTATAACGTACTCGATAATGAATGGAGGCATGATTGAACATTTTTTTCCATGACATCATCATCCATAAAAATGATTACAGGATATATATTATGAGTGGATACATTTTGTATAGTTAAAACATGGTCGCGAAATTGGTCATGAGAAAGAAAGTGTTTGGCCGAATTTGGCCCTATGAGACTGAGTTTGGCCCTAAAGATATTATACATAATATAAATCTGGCATTGTAGCGGCACTGCGAAAAAGCTGAAATACCATAAAATATGCAGTTATCACTGCAAAATAATGAGTCGGTATGAGTACGTTATTCTCCCCATTTCGCGATAAAAGAGACGCATATACAAAACATTGCACACCACTCACAAACTTTAGGTGGCCCGATTTGGCCTTCAAGACATATTCATTTCTGAAATGATAAACGTAAATAATGAAAATGATGGAAATAATGATAATAATTATATAGGTTTTCCCGATCAATTTCATACTTTTGTCATTCAAGTTCCTATTCCAAGCATTCAATTTCACGCATTCCACGCTCGCAGCACTGAACCAGCAATCAAATTCAAAATTCGGTCATTCGAATTCACTATCGGAGCATTGAAATTCACTGTCGGAGCATTCAAATTCACTATCGCAGCATTCAAATTTAAGAAAGGAGCACGCATTTCAGCAACGAGCATTCAAATTCATGTCAAGCTGGCGACGGAATCTCGTCGGTCATTCAAATTCGTAAATGGGCAACCCTGTTCCAAATTGCTGCATTCAATTTAAAAGAAGGCCGGAATTTAGTTAGTTTAGGGCCATGTATGTGTGTCTTTTTCATTTAGCTTTGAATACATCGGATGATGAATATCACCTATTTTGCAGTAGAGGTCCACCTGTTCGTTGACAAATATGAACTCGGGCTTCACGAAAAGGAATATACAGGCACATGTCCCTCTGATATAGGACGTAAATGGAGGTCCCATGCATGTGTGACCAAGGAGGTTTTTTCAACCTCCTTGGTGTGACAGAGTCACAAACTACTCATGCACGCAAAAAATCCCACTTCATTTATTTATCGCGAAGAGCAGAGTGTCTAACACGGTGAAGTGGTTCCACCTTATATCCAACTGGACCCCATAGAAGACCAGCTATTGCAGCCATCTTCTAAGATGGAAAATGAAACAAACAAACAAACAAACAAACAAACATATAGGCACTGTATATGCCTATACAGTAAAGAGCATGATACGGAAGGTTGGTTGACACCTTCAGAACAAAAAGCAATTTCGACTAGGCCTGCATTGAAACTGATAACATGAACATTGTATATACGTCTTATTTGTTGTTTATTGCTATCTTATTGGTTTACTTTTGCGGGACTATGTGAGGTCATTGTGTGTCAGTTTGTCTTTATTGATGCATTACCATTATAGTTTGGGCGTTGTCAGCATGCATGCAGTATCATCAAGAAATACGATTAGATTGTCGTTGTATTGTTTGGATGCACTGCTGATTGAACCTTATACAATTTAGCATTTTTTTACATGAAAAACAAAGAGTACATGAACAGAGAATGTAGAACCTTTAAGCATTCATTGGTTGTGTATGCCATTTCTCCTTTCTTAAAAAGTCTATCCCACTTTCCTCGTTAAATTGATCGCACGAAGTAGGAACTTGATCGCCTAAAAATGAAACTGAACGATCCAAACAAGCTCATCGGGACTATCACATGACTATCGTGTGCAAATTTGAATGCACGAGTAGGAAAGGCAATGCTCGCATTTGGAAATTGAACGCCCAATCGTGAATTTGGTTTCACAAAAACGAAATAGAACGCCCATAAATGAAATTGATCGCTCGGATTCTGAATTTGAATGCCCAAATATTTCCGCGTGCGTGCGCTGTGTGAATTTGAATGCACGTTAAATGAATTTGAATGACCAAAGTATGAAATTGACCGGGAAAACCTATATTAATAATAATAAAAACAATAATATTAGAATGATAATGATGATAATAATAACAACTTATAAAAGCTGGGGTTCCCTCCTCAAAAATAAAAAAAGAGAAAAAGAGACTCAAAAAGGAGTGGGCTTTTAACACCTACCCCCCCCCCCCCCCTCCCCCCCTCCCCCGGAGGGTGGGGGAGATTGCACATTGACCCTTGAACTTTTGAGTCTTCTGCTAAGAACAAGCTTCACCTATAAGAAAAAAAATGAAGTAGAAAAAGAGAAAAGACAAAACGACAAAAAAAAAAGAAAAAAAAAAAGCGTCGCTCCTGGGTGGGCTCGAACCACCAACCTTTCGGTTAACAGCCGAACGCGCTAACCGATTGCGCCACAGAAGCTAGATGACGTGTGGGCACATGTTTTAAAATATATACTATAAGCTTATAATTTATCTCGTTTTGCTGTCTTTGTGAGAGACAGTTATTGCGCTTGTAGGATATTTTGTATGGATGATTTATATCTGATACGGATTAAAGGAAAATCTACCGTATTTCGCCGTAGATGCTCGCAGAAATTGCAACGAACGCAGTCATACACAAAACGCAACATGCAGCAGCTTTTGGCTGCTAGATCCTGTTCGGCGTTCACTGCAAGATGCTACTATGTAGTATGTATGCTGCACGCCATGCGCTGCACTGCGCTCTATAATCTTTGCCATTACAATGTTCTAGCATTGCATCTGCAGAGATCAGTGGCTGCGTGCACTGGCTGCGTGAGGTCTCTTGTGTGTCACATACGCGCGGATAGGTAATAAACGCGCGCGGCATAAGGCAGTATGTTATCGCTAAAGAGGTTATTGCACTAATCATCATACATACTACAAAGTGTGTACAATAGTACAACAAGCAGGCTTTTCGTATCACGTCTCATTGACATTAATGATTTTTTGGAGTAGAAGGGAGGTTCCTGTCATTTGGTATCAATACCATCATTCTTCGATCAATTTTTTCTACATTTTATAACTTCATTAGGCTATATATTTACTTTTGTTTACCATTTTCTTCTTTGTTGAAATGTTTGAATATGTATATGCATGTAAATATGTGATATTTTTTCAGTTTTGAAGCGCCATGAGCACTGAAAAGTGGACCTGTGCGCTATACAAGTAGCCACTATTATTATTATCATTATTATATGGGCCTATCCCTGCATGTCGGCTGTACAAAAATGTCTTTGCACGGCGTTTGATCAGGCTCTTCAGTCTCTTTTCCTCTACCCTATAGCCTATCCCTGTCACAAAGACACACATGATACCCTCACAGCTTTCGCTCAACTTGTTCTAGTTTTATTTCGAGCCAACAGAAAAAAAAAAAAAAAAATCGAATGTGTGTGAACGTATAACAAAATCAGCACCATTGCTATCGGTAAGATGCGACCTTTATTAAAAGAAAGAGAGGGAGAGAGCCCGGGGGATTGCTATGGAACATACTGTACATGAGTGAATATACAGTAGCCCCTTTCCAACTGTTAAACTTCTTGTTTCTCATCAAGCCTAATGATTATGTTCAGCAACTGGATGGGGGTTTGTCGTGTGGTGTTTCTAGAGGATGCAATTTGTGTTATGTGCTCGTTCTGATGTAGAGCTGGTGTTGACTGAATTTGATCCATCTCTAGTTCATTTTCGTTGAGGTTGATGCACAAAACTAATATTCTACGCTGTGTCTTGGTTTATAACCACAGATCTTAGCTGTGTTGATATGTACCGGTATAATGAACGTGATGAATGAAGCAAATCATGCGTATTCCATGGCTTGTATCGGTGCGTTGTTGAGAGCATGGGTACATTTTTTTTTTAAAGTAACGCCTGTAACGACGACTAGTTTTATATTAACGATGGACTGCGTGTTTGCGAATGGAGTGCTGAAATTTTGTTCAAATGTCGTCGTACATTCGCAACGTGTTTCTTGACTTTGCAGCCGCTCTCTCCCCAATGGCTCCGGGGAACATGAAGTCTGATATCATTGGATTACAGCAGCGTTCGAAGCTCAACGGGAAATCCTTTGCAACTCGTAAATTGTACGTGAAAAACAACGAAGGTCCGCCATTAGAGCCTGTCTCGTTGGCCAACAAAATGGAGCAGCCGCAGCGTGGAAGAGATACGCTGCTAAACAACGCGCCCGACAGTGACCCGTCTGTTGTTATGAATGCTACGGCCATGAGCGACGTTTCAAACGTCGCACAATCGGACCACACAAAGGAAATGCTCATTGAAGGCGATGGAAGATGCGTCGTTCCTGAAAACATCGGATCCCTGAATAAAGTGAACGGAGAAATATCACATCTGAAAGTCCTGTCTATGCTTCATCTTGATGTTATAGAACAGCAACAGCGACAAATTCAGAGCAGTGAGAGAGAAGTGCAGAGACTACGTGCTGAAAATGAGACGGTGAGCTGGCTGTTACCATTGCGAGTTTGAACTCTTTCCCCCCTGAAATCATTGTAATCTAATGACGTAATATAAAACAGTACATGTATGATGAAACACATCGATTTCAGTAATCTGACATCGACATTTCACGCTTTCCTACATTTTACTTCCACCCCATATTGTGGTATGTATGGTACACTTTTGTTTTATGACAAAATTATGATTATCAAGAATCCTGGAATCTGGATGTGGAATAGTCAATAGTCACACACAAGTGTGTAAAACCAGCTGCCAATTTCTATTATTGTATTTATGTAACGACTCTCAATGCCGGTCTTAGTCTATCTAGGTAATCTACTCACTGTAAAATAGAAAATTATGAAGAAATACCATTTTGGAGTGAAAGAATATTATACATGGGGGTATCAACATGCACCACGCACTTGTCCCTCATGTCTAACATTTGCATGCCTGAAAAAAAAAAAAGAAAAAGCGTATCTAGACTATATGGTATACCATGGTCATGAGGTTTAGATTTTACATTGTAGCTACAAATCGGTAGCAAATGCAGCAAATTTAATGAAAAAGGAGTTCAACGATCATGAGGAACGAATGCGTATGCATGTGAATGTCCAGTCAACCAGCCAGGCGAGCGAGGGAGGGAGTCTCTTCCCACCTCGAGTCAACGGTTTGCATGTACGTAGCTAAGGCTAGGGGGGTCTGGCCCTGGCCTGGTTATAACTTATATTTACTCAATATCCCAATGTCCATGTTGAACTTGAAGCGTCTGTGTATTATTACATGTTTTTAACCCAAGAGGAGAGACTATACATATAATGTAGTTGCATTGAATGAACAGAAACGTTTATGGTTTTCATGGCCTGCCCCACCCTTCCTTTATTGACCCCCGGCCCCCTGACCCTATTGATTTCCCCATTTCAAGCAAGAGATGTTGCCATTTTTTCCATCACAAAGAGACAGCAATTTACAGGTTCACTGCACTGAGCTGTACCTTCTGGGCACAGCATAGAATATTTTCACCACATTTCTGTGAATGGAACTATTGTGCTGCCCTCTAGAGTCTGTATCGATTTAGAGGAACAATTTCATTCAGGACACTGGCTAGAAGTCTACAGTATCAGGATGATAGACTTATATGCCAGGATTTTCTTTGCAATTCTGGAAAATTCACTGCACGTCATGTACATGTACAGCAGCAGTCATCTTCTACCTTCTCTATTGTACATGTTTGCGGGGATGTAGGAATCTGTAATTACATCTAATCAAGTGAATGTGATCAGATAGTACATGTAGTTCCATTCTTCTAATCAATGATTGAACACTCATCTACTGCTTTGCTGAATATTGTTGTTTGAGCATCATGACATTTTTACCTTATACGAACAATTACAAATGTACATCCTGTAACTAGGGTAAATACATGTACAACGTACGTACATACAGAACACAATTGAATTACCAGTACTGTGCATGTCATTTACCCCACAGATTCTGATATAATAGCACAGAAGGAAGTGCATAGTGTATTGTTTTGAACAGTGTTTTTGTAATTCTGAGCATTATCTGGAGGATTTATGGTTGTGTTCAAAATTCTTTATTTAAAAGCAAAAATTTTCAGTGGACAGTGTCTGTACATGTATGTATTTTCCTTTGTGTATATTTGTTTGTGTGTCAGCATGTGTGGAAAGATTCTTAATGCAGAGATGACAATGAACTGTTTCTTTTTCCAGTATTACAATTATGTGATACATTTTCTTTTATGGAAATTCATTTTTGTACAAATTAATGATATATATGCAAGCTTACTGCAACTACAGTACAGTAAAAAAAAAAAAAGATACTGCTTGTTCACAGAAAAGATAATACTGCAATACATGTGCTGTTCACAAGGTTAGCATTTCTGTCAAGAGCCCATCAAGTCTGAGGTCTTTTTGCCTGTGACAAAAATTCTGATAAACTAAAAACTCAGGACCCCTTTGACCCCATCTTTTCCTCCACTTGCTCACTGTTATTGGATTTAAGCTTTCTTTTTTTTTTTCAGTGCCTCAGCTTTTGTGCTATGACTACACGTTTGAAATACATGCCTTGTATCCTCAGGCCCTCTTACTTTTCCCTACAGCTGTATGTACGATGAAGTACAGTTCAGTTGGAAAATCAAGTTACTACATGTGTCATTATACACTTGTACTGATCAACAACACACCATTCAATGTGTTACTTCCACATGAAAAATTAAGAAATTATTTAACAATAAATTGTTCTTGTAGAGTAAACATGGTCAAAACAAAACCATGCATTTGCTATGTACCGGTACACACACAAAAAAAAAAATCATGGTTTTTTTTATTTCACTATACTTTATGTTAGGATTACCTATTTTTATCTACTTCTTTTTCTTTTTAGCTAAAATGTCGCCTGGAACGAATGAATAGGAGAACACACCTTGCTGAGAAGAGTGAGCAGAACAGCACAAACCAACGTGGGTCTGTCCGGCAGAGGAAACCAATTGACTCCCCACTCCAGAAAAGGTGGGAATCAATACATCAGCAGCTTCTTGAATATTTCCATTGATACAAGTTTTGACAGAACTGGCAGTCAATGTGGAAGCAACTGGCTTTGCAGCTGGCTTTAGTCCAAAATTGCCACAAAAAAAAAAAAAAAAGCAAAGGAGAGAAATGTACATGGATCTATGCTAATATACTGAAGTGTACTGAGAAGTATGGATTGCGATATGTATTGCATTTTTTTTTTATTGAGTTCCATGTATATGTAAAAAAAAAGAAGAAGATAAAATTGTATTATTACAGTCTATACTTTTGAAATCACACACACACACACACACATAGATACACTTTGTAAATACCAACAACACTTGATGTTCTGCTCCAACAGACCATGGTCTCTTTCAACCCTGCACACAGTTATACAAGTGTACATTTAAAGGTTTCAAGAAGTGGTTTTACAAAGTAGCAGATCTAAACTTAAAATCAAGATGGCTGCCTAGACACTGTTTGTGGCATGGTTACTCTCACAGTAATCTTTATTTCAGAGCTGTTCCTTGTCACTACTTTTTAATGACTGTCAAATTTAATTGTGTGAAGCTTCCACATATTTACTCTATACTGTATGTTCTGATGATAACATTTTTTTCCAGAAAGCGTAGATCTGATCAGGACTCATCGGTAAACAGTCCCAGTCGTTCAGCGACCAAAGAGACTCCAGCAAAAAGTACTTCAGGTCTGAGAGAAAACAAGGACATTCTCAGTTCCAGTGGCACCTCGCAGACCAACAGCGTTGAACTCAATAAACGGCAGCGGAGGTCTGAGAAGTTGTCCAAGAAAGACGAAAAGAAAGGAGCGAACCGACAAGACAGCAAAGAGTCCAAGGAGTCCAAAGAAGAAGAAAAATACCATCGCACAGATGTGATGTATCCATGTCTGAGTGATCTCCGTGTCCACCAGCCTGACCCAGACTTCCCTGATGAAGATACTGTGGTCATGGGTGAGTATGCGAAGGGCGCCCTCTCTTGGCTGATCACAATTTTTCTGTTACAACCACTGATCTGTATGGAAAGTAAATATGGATATTGTCACTGGCCAATCACTTTGAAGCCACCATGCCACCATCTTACCACAGACATTGCCCATACACTTGTGTATGGAGCTCACAATGTCTCTGCTTGAAAGTACAGGCAAGTCCCCATAGAGTGTTTGTGGTTACATGGCGGCACGGCGTCTTCATTTGTTTGTACAGCGTGAATGGGCCAATGAGATATCTAGATACATGTGTACATCAGTTGTTGCACCACCCCTTTTTAAGTTATTTCCCATGAAGTTATATTTGTTTTGGGAGCAGCTACATGTAAGTGGTTATTGCAAAGCCTGTGTAGGTTGGACCCCTGCAGTAGGCATGCCATCCCTGGAAGACAGTCCATACCAGGCATAAAACAAAATTGGTTGAATCCCTGACATGAGTTGGGTTCATATGGTAGTTACAGGTATGCATACAATGTAGTGTTATACATTATCAAATTTACATTGACTGACTGACTGACTGCCTGTCAAGAACACAAATCTCCAACTGCCAATGTTCAATTTTCAGTCTGTGTTATTCCAGATACGGCAGTGTGGAGTTTTGATTAACCTCAGCAATATTTGATTTTTGATTGTTTTTAAATTTCAAAATGAAAGTAAAACATTGTTCATCCATATTTTTATTTGTCATTATATTTTTGATATGCTTACAGAAAGGTTGTTGAACATTTTAGTTGTGTGAGCTTAAATTGCACTTACGTCATTATGTTATCTCAAGAAAATTAATATGTGTATCAAAATGACGAGAAGAAGAGGCTCTTTGTCACACCAACAGTTTATTATGTTTCATGTGTATTGTATCAGGATATCACACCTAAATCTGTTTGAGATCTGATTAACCTGTTGAGGATGAGCTGATTTTGCGATGGCATACATTTCCCATTGAAACCTGCTTGAGAATACTCAGGACTAGTTTTTAATGGTTTAAATAAAATTGCATTCTCGTTTCAGTCCCTTCTTGGCGTGTGGTCACCAACCAGACGGGGAGCTGCTCCGATGGGTCAGAGGTAAGACCTACCTTATTAAATCTATGCTGGTCTATGTGATTGCCCAGTTCAAAAACACAAAAAAAGTAGGCTAAAATGAATGCCCACTCTTTTACATTGGTCAAAAAGAGTGAATTTCTCCCAAGAGATGTTTTTAACTTGTTGGCTCTTTGTGAGAATTTAGGTAGCAAAGGATTGACTAGAGGATCATCAGAATACTTCTGTATTTCTACTCATAGGAATGTTTCAGACCAGCTCAGAAATCTTTCATTGTCATGAAACAATCTAGAGGAGCACTCTGAGAGCGCAGACCTCCACCAAGCAGCTCATTTCCATTGCTGATCTTATCTTTTCTTCCATAGAGATCAGTGATTTCCACCCATATGCGTGCTGGAAGTCGCCCGATTTCCCAATATAGAAGCCTTTTGTTACATCATCAATTGCCAGCTGCGCGGAAACTAGCAGAAACTAAGGGAGCACGCACTTTAGTGAGCGTATGAAAACCTTAAAAATGCGCAACTTGAACTCTTAAGTTCATTGACCCTATCTGCCGAAATATCGAAAATCATTCATAAAATGCATAGAAAGTCATGGATCACTACCAAAATTGAATCATCTGTTCCTTGTGCCATTCTCAACTTTTCTTGAAAGTTTCATCCAAATCTGTTTGCAACTTTTTGAGTTATTTTGCACATGGACAAACAAACAAACCAGCGGTAATGAAAACATAACTTCCTCCCTTGGCGGAGGTAATAAACTGGTATAGATGTAAGAGTGACAAATATTTGCCATGAATTTGTAAATGATGATGCCAGCTCCCTTCCTGAACTCTTCTTCCATCTCTAGGAGTGTGACGATGCATCCTTCGAGCGACGGCACTGCAGACTGGAGCAGGATGAGCGGAAGAGGAAGAGATGGGACATCCAGCGGATACGGGAGCTGAGAGAGCATGAGAGACTTGTCAACAAGCAGAAGCAACGGGAGTACGCCCAGTGGGAACACATACTCACCACCTTCTACCCAGATGATAATGATGGTGGGTTGACACATTGACTTGGCTGAAGTATAGTCCTGAATAATGACCCGCCTCCTCTCTACATTCACTGAAACACTATTAAGTATTATCATATGAAAGTTTTATCAAGGCTGTTGATAACAAAAAGATAGAAAATATAAGAACTATAGGGCTTTCTGTTACACAACATTGTAAATATTTGTGTGAGAGAAGAAAATAGTTTTTTATAACCCCCCCCCAAAAAAAAAAAAAAAAAATCAGCAAGCGAGCACTTAAAGCAAACTTTATCAGAAGAGGAATACATTATTCTAGTAAAAAATAACACAACAAACAAACCCTCATGCTATTGGTACATATGCTACGACAAGAATATGTCATGCTTTCCAAGATGTATGGAGTTGTAACTCCCTCCATCAGATAAAAACGTTTGATCCTCCTTGTAAAATTTGTCATAGTCTCTCAATCAAAGCTTGCCTACTGATAACTTTGCTGCCTTGTCAGAAGGGAGCCATGTGGAGAAATATCACTAGTGTCTCATAAAGATCACAAAATGCTCCATCTTACCTGTTTATTAGTCAAAAAGATTTTAAGATATTGGTAAATGTGCCTTGGAATGATGATAGTTAGTGTTGCTTTTGGATGATTTGTCAATGTTTGTTTGTCAATGTTTTGGTGATTTGAGCATGTTTTTGTGCAGACTTAATCCCAGAACCTTTATTTATGAAACTTCTCAGTATGCATCCAAGAGCTGCTGTTCAATCACAACGTACCAAAGATATTTAATCATTTTAGTTTTCAGAATTCAGATATTAGTCCAATTATTTTTGATTGCCATAAATGTGACAAACTTAAGTGTGATAAAGGGGAGTAGATTCTTGGAACACAAAGGACGTCTTTTTTCAACATTAACTGAAGTGTGAAATTACTTTTATTTGACACTGACAGCGGAGTACATTGAGATGTGTGAAACCATTCCCGTCATCACATTTGGAGTCCAAATACCATCTGTCAAACCAAGGTGAGTGTTAGCACAGAGCACTATCTGCAGAACGGCCTGAAAGAAAGCAAATGATATTTCAAAATCTTTTAATGTTCTTGTTTTTTTTTTTCTTGGAAGGAATCTATCAAGCCTTTTCGTTTCTTTTTTCTTTTTCTTTCTCTTTCTTTTTTTTCTTATTTTTTTTTTTTGGGGGGGGGAAGAAGGTTAATGTCCTAATCAATTTAGAATGTAAATACTTAAATACCAATAGTATGAAAGTCACATTTTCAAGTTTCAAGATGTTTGTACATCAATCATTGTGAAAGTTTGCTTGAGACTTGATTCAATGTTGTAAAATTGCTTAACATCAAAGTTAATCACTGAAGTGTTTGTCATATGTTTTGACATTCATAATGTGAATCTTCTGATGTGGTAATAAGCCTGATCATATTGTCAATGTATCCTGATTTTTGCACTGCAGTGAGTTTGAGTTGCCGTGGTTTGACGCCAAGCAGCGAGAAAGAGATGAACAGAGGCGGATGACGAGGAGAAGGGCGTGTCGCAGATAGCATCCCTCCGTAGCCACTCATAGAAAGACTCTTAGTTAGGCTCACCGTCAGAGGGATTGCCCGAGTCAGACAATCCTTCTAACAGGGTCATCATGTGAACGAAGAAAATCAAAGTTGTCAGAGGGAGATTTGGAACCAGAACGTTTGCCACCCTTATAGCGTCAAGATTCCAGCTCTACAAATTTTTGGGAAATGTATCATGAATTTCACTGTGAGTTTTCATCCTGTGGTGTCCAGCTGTAACAAGCTGCCGAACTTCAGTCCGTCAGTTTAGCAAGTGATTTGTCCACCTCAGACAGGTGTCTACAGGGTATAACCGTTGACCTTTGACCCCAGTCTGTGTGTGTGCAGGTGTACATCAAAGTACAATGTACAGGGAAGATTCTCCCTTTCAAAAGTACTTGATGATTGTGAACAGACACATTTTGTCATGTTGATACACAATCTAAAAGTCAAGAAGAAAATATGTGCTACTTAAGTGGAATATTCTGTAAGTGGCTTAACGGTTGACTGCCATGCTACTAAAGACAAAACCCTTGCATATTCTATAGCTTGATGTTTTTGAAGATGGAGTTAACATTTCTTACATAAGATGTCCATGCCATTGTCATCTTAGAATCTTTTTGCAAGCTAGACACAATTGTAATCTGTTTCCCTTGTTTGGTGTTTGACATTTATCATTATGACAGCAAAATAATTGACTTGCAATCACATTTTAGCCATCGTTGTCTACAGGAATGGTAGTCTCTTCTAATGTTGATGTTATGTGTGGATTTGTGTCCCATATCAAACCTGCTATTCATGTATCCAGTATTCTATTTTAACTATCATGCCAAAAAGTCATTCTCTTCTTCTGGAATTGATATCACAATGTGAAATGTTTGTTCTGAAGTTTGTTGTAAGATAGTTGGTAAGAAAAATTGAACAGTTGCTTGAAGAGGTCATAACTAAACCACAACTTTAACTGATGTGAGCTTTATTTCATTTAGCACATATATAGTTCACCATGCAGTCTGAATGGGAAAATAATGCCATTGGTTAACTCTGTAATTCAAGATCATTATGAACTGTATAATACTGTCTATCGTAATGAGTGTCTAGCTAAGCACACAAAGTACCTGTCTCCTTCCAAAAGGAATGACCTTCTGGCTTTTCACATTTTATGTCTACATTTATGTTGAGCGTGCCTTTCATTAGAAAAGTTCATTTGAGTAGATAACTGGGAAATCACCATTGTGATTGGTTACCAATGGAAAATTGAGTGAATCATTATAGTATATTTCAGTTTAGTTGCACATCATTATTTCTGAGTTATTGCCAATATTCAAAGTTGCTGAGACCCAAGAATATACATCAAAACAATGCATTTACACATATTATACCCGCTTAATTGCATTAAAAAAAATAAGCCTTTACATTTAGCTTAAAAGGTTTTTTTTTTTTTTCCATTTATAGTGACTGATTCTAAACATTAAATCATAGTCATATAGTCACATCAAGACCTACAGAAACTCTTGTCCTAGGGAACATCATGCTTACGAAATAAGGTCTAGAACAATTGTGGAGTGTAAAAAAAAAACAACAAAAAACAAACAGGTGAAAATGACCTTAAAAATATTTTTTCTCTTGAGAGGAATTTGTCAAAGTCAGTATTTCTACCATTACTAGAAGTTGATAATGATGTACATCTGTATGAAGAGCAATTACAAATGCATTTTCTTTAGTTCCAGTATATTTAACATGATTCGGGTTAAATGAAGAATACCAGCAGAATCTATGACAAGGTTGTATGCACTACATGGTCAGTACTGATGGAGATCTAAATGGTGGTTTACATAGGAAAATCTTGGCACTTTGTAGAAACAGTGTTATGGGATGCAGGGTTTCTCCAGACAGTCTTATTATTTGCAGTAGAATTTGCTATTGGCTTTTCAACTGAACCAATACAGGAAAACTGCTGCCTGTTTTCATGCACATAAGTACCACTGTAAGAAGTTTATGTAACTAATATTTGGGTTACTGAGCATAAAAGCACTTTATGTAAACATGAACTGTGTGTGTGGAAAAGAAGGTTTGAGTTGTGAAAGAAGATATAACTGAATGTATTTTCACTTTCAAATAGGATTATGCAAACTTACCAGAGTTAAAATCTTGTGAACTTCTTAGAAAATTCCAGAAAACACAAGCAGTTTAGAGTCATACTTTGATTTTAGCTACAACCATTAATTCACCTCTGATAGTTTCTGTCTTTAAAGATTTCATGTTAAAGATCCAGTAGCATTGGAGTCATTGATGGCACAATGCATTCACTGCCCACCTTTGAAATTTGAAAACCACAAATTGCACTGGTCAGTGAATACATATACACTGTATATGTATGTGCATTGAGGGTATGTTAATCAGTAATGGTAGACTCCAGTAAAGATTCTTTGACTGTGTGTATACTCACGCACAGATCAGTGATAAAACTGTACACAATTTGTTACTGCGATTCTCAAGTACAGCTGTATATCTAAGTTGGCCCAGCTCCCCGACTCGATGGTGTCCCCATGTTGACTTGGTCTTTAAAATGAATATATCAATCTTCCTAGATGGTCATTGTTTGTGACTGATAGAGTTGGTCTGTGTGACATTAATGGGCACCACATGCAGTGCTGTTTCATGGTAGACAATATATTATCACTACGTGGTGTTGAGACTGCTATTGAACGTAGTGTGAGTGGGGAGATCTCCAAATTCTTTCCAACTTTGGTCTCAATGATTGTCCAAGTATAAGAGCTGGAGTGGGACAGTGGAAAAAAAAAAAAGAAGATTTTGTCGGGACCCAAAAATGATGTGAAATCATATCATTTGTGACCATGTGTGATATTTAACTCTAGATCTAGGTCATATTCAAATTCATGTAAATATCTTTGTCCATTTGTAAATATTTTATGCTTTATTTTTGTTTTTACAAGATCAAAGCTTTGTATATAAATTGTATTTTCTGTGCCCAATGAAGAGAATAGAAAAGTCATTGTACAATTAAGAGAAGAATTATCTAATCAGATTACTGCAGTATGGGACCAATGGAAAGCTTTCAAGTCAAATATTGTCATGTTATTTTTATGGATTGATTTATTTTTTATTCAGGTCGTGGCTGTCAAGCATTCATGACATCAGAAAAAAAAAAAGGATAATACAAACTTTGTTTCACAGTGCTGCTGGATATAATTCTGGTTCCCATAGTATCAACCTGGCATTAAATTTTATGTGAGCAGCTAAAAGTCACCTTCACTTGGTGTCAGAGTTACACTACTGTATACGTCATATATTCAGCGAGTCTTATTCTTGTTTAGTTTTTTTCGAAATGAAATTTCCCAACAGTTTTGTGAGTGATTAAATTTGAGATCATGGATTACATGTATGTCAGTGGACTGAGGAGTGCGTGCATCCATTCACACAGTAGGCAGGCCAAGACTTTAATACGTGTAGGCCTAGTAAATTATATTAGTATGTTCCTTGTTCATCTACTGAGCAGTATGGCTGCATAACAGTACATTTACATATACAGTTTGGATCACAGAGTCAATACAGATTTTTTTTTTAGTGTTATTACATTTGCAAATAGCACCCAGGAAACAAAAACCATGCGAAATATGTGGCGTATATAGTACTTCCACTTTCGGAAGAGCTAAAGTCCTTCAACATTAAAAGTCTTGTGTCAATCAAAAAATTGCTGATGATCCGTGGCAGTAGCCAATCAGCTTCTCATGTTGCCATGATACAGTGTAGTTTACATGTACTCTGATTATGAGTATTTATGGTTACATGCTGTTAATGCTACATTTACACCATGTTCTCAGCAGCCACAGCAGCCCTGTTTATCTGAAATGTAGTGTGTGCTGTGGGAAGGTGGGATATTCTCCCCCCCCCCCCACCATATTCTAGTCTCGTTCATTCCAGTCCCTGCTTAAGTGAATGCATAGCTATCAGCCGCAGTTGTAATGGAGTCTGGTCAGGCTGTTATGTCCGCTGGGAACATGGTTCAAATGTGGCATTGGGATCAATAGGTTCCTTTGAACGTTGATGGCGCTTTGCTTTAGGTGTTCAGGTCATGATATAAGAATGACCTTCATTAAATGTACCTTATATTCCTTAGGTAAGTAAATAAACCATCATTGCATTCACTAGGCACTTGATGTACAGATACGAGGCAGTATTTTTTGACTCAGTTGTATTTGCTTCTAAGCTGAGAAAGCTTGACATATCGCTTGTGTAATAAATTATCTGAATGTGATTTTCTAGTGAAAACAACAACAAAAATGTCTGATATTGTGGAGATGTATACACATACTTCCCAAATCTTATTTTTCTGCACAGTACTTACTAAGACTCACACTCCAGAATGTGTAATAGATTATTGTACTTTACACAAAATAAAATCTTACTGTAGAAATAAAAATGTTACTGTAAAATACCTTTTACAGTCACCTGATTAAAGTGAGGATGTGGTTCTCAGATGAGAGGATGAAGACTTAGAAGACAGTAAGAAATGTCTTTCAAGGAATTTTCTCACACTGAAAACAGGGGTGTGGAGTCCATTTAAGTAATCAGATGTAAGGCTTAGCTTGCATATTTGTAAGTGAAGCAGAGATGAGTGTAAGATTTGCACAAATGTACAGCTGAAATGCCCTAGCCAGTCTCTCAGTAACTATATCATTAGAGGAGATTGGTTACATGCTATATAAAACTCCATTTTTTCTGCTGTATTCTACCATTATGTCTCATCAAGTCTTTTGATTCATGTTCAGAGGTCAAGTAGTTAAAGTATTATGTTTTTTGTTGTTTTTTTTTAAAGCTGTTTCAGATTTTTACTTTCTTCAGTTGAAAGATATGTACATTTAGCGATGTATCCAGTAACATTCTAGTTTCTGTCAAGGAACTCGTCAGTTGATCAGCTTCTGTATTGTTTTTGATAAATGTTCACCAACACTGGCGTTGATATGTCATTAAAGTTAAGGTTGACTTTTCTTGTTCCTAGTAGAGGAAGTCTGCAGTGTCACTTTGTTTTTGCTTGTCATATTCCTTGGCAGTGTGATACAGTTCTCCCTGCATAATCAAAACCTCTAGAGTTAAAAGCTTGTAGTTTCACACATTTTCATGGGATAATGTCGTGAAAGAACGAGTCCATCTTAATAATAAACCTGAGGATTTAGTAATGCAGTCAGTATAACACATCAGTGAAAGCTTGGGGAGAATCGGACATTCAGTGTAAAAGTTACTGCTGGATGAGAAGGCTACTACACTTTATGATGTCACATGCATAGAGAGTATAGAGAATTTCACAAAATTTCATACATGTATTTCGAAAAAAGGTACACATTCCCTTGACTTGTTAATAGGGTGATATCTTTTCCCCTGCCTTTTGAAAAAGGCAAGTAAGGTGCACTTTTATTATGCAAGGAAAGTGAAAATATGTTAAATGTTCTTCATATTTTTTTAAAGCGCATGTACAGTATCATTCTGCTCATATAACATCACAAGCTGTAATAGTCTTCTCATCCAATGATAGCGACACTGAAACTTCAAAAATTCACACTTTTGAAAAGATTGTCTGATTTTACTCAAACTTTAATTGATGTGTTCTACTGATATTGATGCATTCTCTCAACCAACATGTATATTTAAGGAAGAACTTGTCCTTTAATGACCACACATGTGAACTATGTACGTGTAACATAGGCAATAATGTCATTATACAAGCCTCTCATTGGTTTTTACAGCTAGAAATACCAATAAGACAGGGAGGTGAGACAAAACATCACACCTCCCGAGTTAAAGGGACTGTACAGTTGTGGTTGAGGTGAGGATTTAGCTTTTAACGTTTTGCGAGATATTCAGAAACCACTCTATGAGATGTCAGAGAGCATGCAATTCTAAGGGGTATCATAAGTTTATTTGATGAAAATCAGTTTTGAAATAGCTGAGATATCCAAAAACAAGGTGAAACAAGAGATCCTAATAAAAGGCGTGGCCTGTCACCTTTTATTATTATCACTTTTTTGGATATCTCAGCCATTTGAAAACCAATATTCATCAAATAAACATTGAATCCTTCTTAAAATTACATGCTCTTTCATATTTCATAAGAGGTTTCTAATTATCTCACTTAGGAATGTTATAAAACTGAATCCCCACCTCAACCAGTACTGTACAGTCCCTTTAAAATAATGGTCAAAGAGTGAAGAACTACGACTGCCTTCTGAAGTTCTTGGTGATACAAGACTTTAAGAATTTGATGGAAATGATAGGACTTATTTTCCATGATTTCATGTCAAAAAGGGAATGTACTATAATGATGCTTTTAGACAGGTCAATTATCAGACCTAATGGTACCTGGATATTCTGTGACTGGATGAAGCGTTGGTTAGAATTGGCTGAGAAACTGTGTGTGTGGTCAGAACAATGGTCAGATGATAACTTGAAAATCTAACATATAACTGTTCTTTGTAACTATAACCTTGACATAAGAATTGATACATAGACATGATTTATATTAATTGGTCCTTTCCACTAATTATGTACAGTGTACATGGTGAACATAGATTTGGGGTAAAATCTTGTGGTTTTGAGAAATAGTATAACAATTAACATGGTCAGAATTTCAGCATTGGCAATAGCAAGGGGGGATTATGGTAATTGTAGTCCAGTTGTGTTTGTTTGTGTGTTGTGTGTGTGTGTGTGGGGGGGGGGGGGGTTCAGCAACAATCAAACATGCCATGCATGTGGTGAAGATACAAGTGACTCCTGTTGTAACAATTAAAGTCCCCTTTCATCATTTAAAAAAAACCCAAAAAACAAAACAAAACAAACAAACAAACAAAAAAACGCTATAGCCAATCAAATAATGGAGGACCTATGTAAAGATACTACAGGGGTTGCCTACATATACTGTATAATGAAAATTTTGGTGCCAGAATTTTTCAGTGTTATGACAAAATTTCGTGACCTTCTTCATGTTGGCTACAGCAGGAGCGCACTGTAGGCCAATCTGACAAATATCACATTCATTGCTTTCTGTCTTGTTGTACCTGCATATTATGGTACATGTATATTTTACCGGGTAGGCCTATACGGTACTCAGTATTTTTGTTTTTGCATAATGATGACATCATACTGATACTGATATAATTTGATTGTGTGTGTGCGTGAGAGTGAGTGTGTTTGTGTGTGTGTGTGTGTGTGTGTTTCTGCTTTGTGAACAAACTTGGCAAGAAATAAAAGATTAGATTTGAGGAGAATAGAATAAATATCAGTGACTGGAATTTAATCATGATGGGGATTTAATTTTTGTTATAAATATATCATATATTTTTCCAGATCAATATAGTGCTTCCTTCAATGAATGAAATTTTAATGATGAATACAGATTATAAAGATCAGGAAAAGGAATCAGTGACAAAAACTTGTAAAATAGAGTTATATTTTTTGAAATGGGAATGTAAGTGTAGTATTGTAATTTTATTGAACTCATTTTGTATTATTCTATTCAGCGCAGTTTGTAGGATGTGAAGTGTTTGAGTTTTTGTTGTTGCACATGGTTGTATGTTTGTTTGTTTGTTTGTTTGTTTTTTGGTCTTCCTACACACCCATGCTTCCCTGGCAGCAGCACTGTACCACTTACGGGATTTAAGTATTTGAGTGAATGAGAATGTGAGCGGGTTCACCGGACATGGGGTTGTTATGGGTGGGGAGTGGGGGGGGGGGGTGCCTTAATTGTTCCCACTGTTCAATTTGATGTGTTTGCCTTTTCTTCATCCTTTTTTTTTTATATATACAAAACTCTTTTTCATTCGTAATATTGACAATATGGAATTTGTGTTGTCTTAATGAAATTTGTATTATTTTGCAATTAATTAATTTGTATATTATTGTTCATATGAAAAAGAAAGAAAAATAAAAGATTGACAAAAACAAAATACTACACTATACAGATTTCCTATTTCTCACACATACCAAACAACATTGTTACAATACATCACAACTGTATAAATGCATTGGCGAGATTTTTGTAAAACGGACGAGAACCAATCATGACTTGGCAAAAATGAGGATTGGGGTCCTATCCAACGGCTTACTAGCCCCCCTCCCCCCCCCCCCCCCCCCCCACACACACACACACACACACACGATTGGAAATACTAGTAACGAAAGAGAGGAAAAATATCGAAACGGCTTGGAAAACAAATATGCTTATCACCCTGTGTGTTACGTGAGCGTCAAACCAACGAGGGTAACGTGAAACTAAGTTTTCGATTTCAGCCTGTCCCGTAAGTCTGCTTGAGTTGTTTTTAATCTTTTTGATGGTTGAAAAGTGGTCAGTGTAGCATGTGGGAACTATTATGTTATTCGTTCAGGGTTCATACATTATTTGTCAGTCGACAGTAGATCTGCTGTTGTTAGAACTTGAAGTACCGGTGACGGTGCCGCTGTTGTTTCCCTTGCTTGCCGTGGCCTTACCCCGTTGCCTTCCCCGCTATCGCTGCTGGCAGGTCCATGCCCCGTCGCGGAGCGGAGGGGATCATCGGGAGCGGTTAGGAGCGCGAGCGTAGTGACTACGAGTGCTGGGCTGGCTGAAACATACATGTAGTCCCCCTATTATTGTTTCCATGTGCAGTTTTCATCATCATTATCATCATCGGTATACGGAAGTAGTAGGTAGTCCTGTCGAGACTTCCGGTCTTTCCTTCTGGTTGTAACAACGTTAGGACCTAGATTCTACCTAACCAGTTAATAGAAGTAAAACTTGGTGTAGCACTGTACCTGTAGGCCCCTATCAAGGTTGACATGGTTGAGGGGTCTAGATATCGCGCACGAAAATTTGTGATGCTCTTATAATAGAAATTATTCCACAATCGTACCTGAATTTCTCAATAAATATCACGAAAATGCAGAAAAATCACCTCCCAGAATCTCCTGATGATACGATGACGGAGTAGTGCGCTGTTGCCGTTTGTATGTCGGACTTAATTTTATGCGTTCAATTTCTCGGGGTATACGTAAAGGTCGCGCAGCTGCCCTACACTGTATGTAGTTTCTTGCGTGAAATTGTCTGCCCCTCTCTGTGGCTGTAATGTGCTTCGGCTTTCGTAGAATATTATAAACGATTGATCGAACAAATTACGAATTCTACCGGCTACGATCATACGAACGAGACAAGCGAGACGACACGTCTAGGCTACAACATCCTTAAAAAAGATTTTAAGCCATTATAGGTAGGTAAATTACAAGGTAAAAAATTGGAAATTTAGTGCAAAATTTGTTCCAAAAAATTTGAAATTTAGTGAAAAATTTGTTCGAAATCAAAATTTCTTACCTGCTTCCTTCTCATGTTTAGCGGTTGTCAGGTATGTTTATTCCATATGCGTATCGGCAAATTTTGCGCTTAGTCCTACGCGTAATATTGCTTGCTGTAATAACAGTTATGCTATGCGCGATCATTAAGTCCCTGCGCAAGACCTAGTACCCTTACTATACATACGTGCGTGTGGGTGAACGGACTAACTTGTTGGACCCTGTTGTATAGAAACTCTAACAGTTAGATCTACATCCCTTTAAAGTTTAGGGAAGAGATTGGTGTAGACTGTAGGGAGGCCGGAGGACCAGCGCTTGTCCACCCTGGACTTGAAAGTATTGAGCGAAGGAGCTGAGATTACCGATGATGGGAGACTGTTCCAAGACTAAGAGTCGACCACTCTTTGACTGAAACTAACGTTAGTATTTCTTCTCAGGGTCGGGTCGTACTACATTTTTGTTTGAATAACTTCTGATGATGTCCTCTTGTGCTACCATGAGTCCGAAAGAAATCTTGGGCAACTAGGGGTCAACGTTCACAACTTCATTCATTATCTTATTCTTATATAGATCTACTTCTAACGTAATAGACTATATAGTAAATGTCACCTCTCCTTGCCTTCTGTAATGTTGGGAGTACATACCAAGGCTTTACGAGTCTCTCCAGAGAAGGTAAATGTGTGAGATCTGGGACTAGTTTCGTTGCTCTTCTTTGGACTTTTTCAATCTTCTCTGCTTCTGCTTTGAACCTTGGATGCCAAATCACGTTACCGTACTCTTAGAAGAGGACGTACGAGAGTCATGAACAAGATTGGTAATGTATCCCTGGAGATCCTAGGACTGAACGTTCTCTTGATCAGTCCTAACCGCAGCAGCGACCCCAACACTTACCAAGTCTGTTACTGGTTACAGCGCCCTGTGCCGGGGTTAGATCAGTCCCATCATCTGATTGGCCCCGTTCACAGTTTTGGCAACATGTTCTTGGAAGGACAGTTGGTTGTCGATGATGACTCCAAGGTCGATGATGACTCCAAGGTCCCTCTCCATGGCAGTCTCCTGTTTTTATTTGCTCTCGTTGATGTTTTTTTTTCTTTTCCACCGTGCCCGTGCATTTATGAAAATTCGCTTAGCTATTCCATTTGCTTGTGATCAATGTGATGTACAGCCGCACACATTGTTATCTAGATCCAGAGAGGTGGAAGAGAGTCTCTGTCTTTTCACCTCCCTACTACTGCTAGATCTAACTATAACCAGTGGGCATAACTCAACTGAACAGCCCGAACGCGCGCTCCCACACAGTCTAGGAGCGCTCCGGTTCCAACGACACAACGTGGGTAGAACATCCCTATTGCATTTTAGAATAGCTTACTGCTCAAGAAGAGTATCGATCTAGATCTAGATCTAGAAACATTTTTACTATTGTCTATAAACCCTAATAGTTGAGGTACGGTAGAGCCTACCAGTATCACAAGAAGATGTTGCCCTTCTTTATACAAATTTTGAAGAATTTATTAATTTTTCATCACACTTCTTTGAATGGCAATTTTTTTCAATCGTTATCATTCTAGCACCCAATTTTCTTCACTTAGAAGCATAAAGTTCCAAAACCAAGGAATTTAATTCACATCTTGTAGTTGTACTGACATTTCCACCATGTTATGCTAGTTGTGCTAACAACAGTTATTTCTTCTGTTGATTGAATTTATTCAATATGATTACGAGTGCTCTGTATTGGCCATTGCCAAGAAGACTATTAAATAATGATACTGGTAGGTTCTATACAGCAAGACTAGACTTTGCCCAAACTGGTTGCCTATTAAAACAAGCTTATGACTATGTAATGTCTGGAACTGAACCAATAGCATTTAATAACACCAAGCAATCATGCATGCACGTGGACACTGACATGCACTGAATTCCTTCACATAATTATACACTCAGACTTGTGTACATTTTAGCATACGGGTCTGTCAAGTCTATATGGTGTTGTGGTCTGACATACTGCTGGTACAGTGTACTTGATACCCTGCTCGTGACATGTTCCATTAAATGAATCTAGCTGTGACAGTTTGTTTTTCAAAACAACCATACATGATAACAAACTGCAAAATTTTAAGAGTAATATGGCATTAATATTATGAGTTTTGCAGTTTTGTTTCATGTAAAAAGCTACTCCACCAAGCAACTATGAAATGACGAATACTGGTTTTTCCAACCTGTCTCAGAAATAATGATTTTGAAGAGATTTGAGGCAATATGATATGATGAAGTATTATCTAGTAATAATGCAGGCCACTTTAGACATGTTAGAATTTATATTAAGAAAAAAAAAGAAGAAAATTTTTAAGAAGATATTTAAAGGAGAATCTAGAAAAGAAATTTGGAACTTCTAATCCCCCAAAGCAATTTAAATAATTTATGATGTCAGAGAGTGATGCAAACTTGTGTTACAATTTTTTTATGTTGTGTATTGTTGTCAGAGGAGTAGCAGGTCAAAAAATAAAATGATGAATTCTGTTCATATCTCACATTTTTATGACAGATTGCACACTCCAGCCCTGACAAGAGGTCATCTCTACTCGTCCAAGTGGCACAGTGTAGTCTCATTCTCCAGACTTTTTTCACCATCAAATCCACCATGGCGGATGCACCTTTTTGCCCCGGGAACACCAGTATGTTGCCCATTTGGGTAGACAAGGGTTTGTCAAGATGCTTCATGGAAACCCTCATCTCATCAATCATGTTCTTCATTGTCGTCGTTTTGGGAGGAATCCAGGTAATCAAATCAGTCGCAGAGCTCTTGTACACAGGAGAGGATTAATGCATTATAGTTGTATGTCCTTTTAATTAGTTAGTGCAGTCTAGGGTGAAGACTAATGTATGACCATTTGGCACAAATATTCAAATGTGAATGACGTGCCTCTTAAACGCAACAACAACAACAACATCAACAACAACAAATATTGGAAGATTGAGGGTCCGGGTCCCTTCATGGTTGGGAAGCCAGTGCATTCAGATGAACTTGTTATCAATCAAAGGGAAAATCATGTTTATCAAGACAGAAAGTATGTCTAACATTGAAAATCATCAAAACTCTAAGGAAGAATAGTGATATGCAAGAGTTTCGTCTTGTGACCAGGGAGGTGTTACAGAGATGGAGTGGCAACTCTTCGTAATTCATGCAAACACATGTTTGGGTTCAAGGCGTTACAATGGGATGTCTAGCATTCCATTACGCTTTGAAGTCATGCTCAGCACCGCTCTAGTTGCAAGACGAAGTTCGGAGATGAAGAACGCATTTCACCTTTCGTTGAATTACAAGCTTTATTTCACGGCAAAATTTTATATGAAATACTCGAATTGATTTAGAATAGTTTAGGAAAGAATTCAATATTATTAACATGTATTTCTAGTTTCTTCGTAATTCGCAAATCGAAAGGAAATGAAAATTAGGCCCTCTTAAAAACGCAATTTTTTCATAATGCATACATTTCTGCATGTTAATTTTCTATCTTTTAATAAGGGATATTTTGATCTTTCAAATAAAGTACTCCGTTAGAGCGTGTTCCAGCGTGTTTTTAAACTATTTGCTGTTAAAATTGTGAGTTTTACACTGCATTTTGATTCGCTGCTCCAATTCAAGGTACACAAATTCATTGTTGCCATCACATTGAAAGAGAGAGCGAATTGCAGTAGGAGCAAATATTTCTAGATGTTAGAGCGCTAGTCCCGATTATTGATGGTCTCTTTTGTCAAAGCACATGGGTAACACCTGTAGTTGAACGCATAACTTCTCGGCGGTGCCGCGCATGACTTCAAAGGAGAGCTTTAGTTGCCTCTCCTTCTCTAGCACCTCCCTATTGTGACTAAATCATGACAGTGCTGTGTATGTCTGTGTTAGCGTGGATGGCAGCTGAATTCCCTTGACTGCTTGGGAAGGCGTTGTCACAGAGTTGCACAGGGAAGTGAAACTTTGTGACATAAACAATCCTCTCCTATGACAACAAAGCTTATGATGTCTCTTTAAAGCTTCTGACTCAGTGATCCTTAAAGTGAAAAGGTGATGTCCATAAAGAGATCAGAAAGAAACATGGAAACTGTGCATCTCACTAAAAACAAAACAATAGAATACAAAGCATTCTAGCTTTAGCCTTTTTTGTTGCATTATTTCAGTGTTGTCAGGATCATCTTTGGTTTAGTCATTTACATTTGATGTCATGAAAATGTAAATTGTATGAGTCGAAGTTTTTGTAATTTGACGAATGATAGGGTCATTGTTTACCGGTTCTCTGTGCATAAGTGAAGATTATAAAGCTATGTCTTTGCAATGCTTATCTTTCATGACTGAGATTTAATTACTCTTTGCACATTACACAATATATTGTTCTTCATTTTAATCATCATTTGATGAAATGTGTATGATTACAAATGAAATCAGAGAGGGTGATTCTAATACTTATATTCCTGTGTTTTGTTTCCTGGTCTTTTTATCAATGCCATTAGGTGTTGGTTTTCTGGAAGCGAGCAGTGAGTGTGGAGGCAAGGTTCCGGATGAACCCCAAATGGTTCCACTTTCAGATTGTCCTTACTACAGCCATGATCATCCAGTACGTTGTGAGAATAATCCTCTATGCTGTTCTTCATGTTCCGCTGAGTGGCGACATAGAACTCGGCACCTGTTTCTACATTGCAGCCTACATTGTCTCCATTTTTGTCATCTTTCTGGAACGCACTAAAGTCCTCTCGTCAAACCGTGTCAGGGGTCATGGCTTCATCCTGCTCATGTTTTGGACACTGGCTTTCCTCAATGAGAACCTAGCCTTCATCTCATGGGAGAGCCCCCACTACTGGTGGCGACATGAAGGCAGCTTTGAACAAGGCCTGCTGGGGCTTTGGGTGTGTCGTTATGTCCTCACCTTCCTCCTATTTGTGTTAGGTCTCAGAGCTCCAGGTCTTCCCAAGAAGAGCTACGTGCTGATCATTAATGACGACGCTCGGGAGATGGTGAGTGTGGCTTGCAGGGTCCTTGTGCCATCTTCATTCATGAGTAAATCATAATAGTGGTATGTCCTGCCCATGAAATACATGTTCATGTTAAATCTTTTGTCCCATTCCTTTATAAGGGATCTTGATTTATAAGAAAATGACAATGGCAAACAAGTTGTAGATTTATGATTTGCAGTTGAAATAATGCAGAGCTAGATCATACTATCTTTATTCAAATTCATGAAATTCTTCCGTCGAGATGTTTTCATTGCAACTGATTGACAAATCAGATTGACAAATATACGTTGAGGTAAGCCAATTTGTCTTTCAGTTGCAATAGATGGTCTTTGTAGAATCAATAGAAGTTGTTATTCCTTGTACTTCTGTGACAGGTACTAGCTCACCTAGATTTCTGTTGATTGTCATTTGTTCCACCGAAGCCAAACTGTGATTTTTCAAATATGTCAACTTGTGATATACAGGGCCTCCAAGCTTTCCTTTCAACCCTTTCTTACCTGTGTAGACCAATGAACCAGCGTCCAGTGGGCCTGAAAATCCCTCCACCTGGGCCAACGTGTGGTCCAAAGTGCGTATGATCTGGCCCTATGTCTGGCCCAAGGGTAACTGCCTCATGCAGCTACGAGTCTTGGTCTGCTTCATGATTCTTGTAGCTGGCCGTGTCATCAATGTCTTTGTACCCATCCTAAACAAAGAGATAGGTATGTATCAGAGCTGGTGTTATCTTGTAGTGCTTAGATCCATCAGTTTGTGGTAGAAGTAATCTACCCCATTAGCAAAGCTCTCTCTTTCTCAAAATGAAAATATATGAATTCATTTCTGTATAATTTCATCACTTCTGATGTATTTGAATAAATAGATTTGTCTAATTTATTTGCCCATTGCAATGTTCCATAATTTTGCACTAGACAAATTGTAATGTGATGAAAAGGCTTTGCCTCCACTATTTTTACTCTAGGAACCAATCTGGAAGTGTTTAGTCTCTTGCAGTTGAAGGAGTTGTACAAATTATGTGGAATTCCCTTAGACAGTATGCCCGTCTACTCTTCAAATTAAACCCAACACTATGATAGATTTTTAATTCATGAGAAGAAATACTAGTCAGTTGTTTTGTGCTTTTTGTTATTAAACTAAAAAGAAATCTTTCAGCATTGCCGATGCATGGATAGGAGATAGGCATGGCGAGCAATTATTCAATCCTTGGAAGAGAATAGGGACTGACGTATTTATCATTCAGTAGGATAGATGTGGAGATGTGTCTTTCATCAGTATTGTAAGATACAGTCATACAGATGTAATTCACATGTCTAAAGGCCCTTGTGCTGATGTGCTGTGCTGTGGCTCAATGTACGTGTGATTTTCAGTTCAAAGTTTACCGGCTGCCTGGTTAGTTACCTAAAAGCCATCTCTTGCCGTTAAGTGCACAAACTCTTGCTACAAGTGGGTGATAGCATGTTTACAGTGACTATCGTCAGTAAGGCAACACGCGCCAGAAAAAATTAACACAGAGCTCTCAACAAATGACATTGAAAATTCTCTGGATCTGTTCTGTGATATAAGCTGACTAAACATAGACAAGAGAGCCATAAGTGTACCCGAATTCCCAGGATAATGTTACCTTGTGACTATAGTAATCTCTTCCCCTCTGTCAAATGCAACATTGGCCTAGTGTTTCTCTGAATTCCTCTCATATTTCAGTTGATGCGTTGTCTGCAACCGGTCCTGGAATGCCAAAAATGCCCCTGAACTTCATCTTATACTATGTTGCCTGCAAACTTCTGCAGGGTGGAGGTTTTGGTAAGATTTCACTCAAACTAAGTTTCCTCATCAAGTCATTGAAGACAAGAGAGACTGGCTTAACATATTGTATTTGCTTGATTAAAAAGATTCTTTGTAATGCTTGTTCATGTGGATGAGCAAACATAATAAATTTCAAAAGATTTACTAGGAAGGCCAAAATGACCATTTTTGTCCTGATTTCTGTACGGACTGGTTTGATTATTATTGATAGTGAAATCAGTTGTTGAATTATGTTTCTTCTTTGCAAGTTTCTAGTCTAAATCATAACTAAGTAAATAATTCATGAATATTAATTTTACCATTTACTTGATTGATAAAAGTGAATTGCGTCTTCAAGATTTTAAATCAAATGTTCACGGTTTCTTTTTGTAAAAGCAGAACCTAGAATCTTAGTTGCAGGATCTTTTACGTGAAATGTTTTTTGACATTTCTAGTGCCCGGAAAATTTGTCTTTGACAAATCTGAATCATTTGTTCAGTTGAAGTATTTTGAAGGAGAAAAAAAAAAGTATATATAGATACGTGTGCACATATATGGAAATAATGCGTTTGTTAGAATTGATGATTCGATGTTTTTGCAAATGTCTGTCATATATCACAGGGAGCCTGGGTCTCCTCAGCAACATGCGATCGTTGCTGTGGATACGAGTCCAGCAGTTCACTACCAAGGGTATTATGGTGCGGCTATTTGAACACCTCCACAAGTAAGCATGTGAAGATGGTCTGAAAACGGAGCAGAGCCTTCTTCTAGAAAATACTGTAAAGCAAGAAATATTCATGACATGACAGGGAATAATTTTCCTGGTATCGCATCGCAGTTCGCTATACACATTTTTATACTACTGCTACACAAACTAACTTTTGTGAAGCAGTTTTCTTCCATACAAGTGTACAGAATACCATTTAAAATATTATTCATCAGCTGAAATTGCTAATCAAATTTAAGTTGGAAAATTATTCCCTGCATGAAATTTTTCATGAATTGGAGCCAGCTGCCTTTTTTGGGGGGCACGAAATTTTCATGAATTGCCACTGGCATCCAATGCAATGTAGTTTAGACAAGAACTTTCTTGTGAATTTTAATTTCGCGAATCTAGGCTTTTGCAAAATTCGCGAAATCAATATGCACATGAACACTTCTGATTTTACAGTAAATCATTCCCACATACCCACTCTGTCTTGAAAGAAGAGAAATGCACCTAATATAGGAAAATTTTGAGTTTTGATGTGTAGATAATTATTTTGGTATATTTACATGCTGGTATATGAAAGTGATTCATTTGTCAGCCAGTGGATAACATAGACACAGGTGCTGAATACTATCTATATATATTATCCTTTGCTTTTGTTTGCAGTGTACAAGTTTAGTGGCACAACTTTGAATATTTCAGTCTTGAAAGAACCGTCAGGTGAAGAAGGTTTCTGGGCATATGATTAAAGTTTTTTTTTTTCCTTATATTGGTTTTGAGTGATAGTTGTGCTGTTATTCCTCTTTTTTTTTTTCCACCGT
This sequence comes from Diadema setosum, assembly GCF_964275005.1. Lineage (NCBI taxonomy): Eukaryota > Metazoa > Echinodermata > Echinoidea > Diadematoida > Diadematidae > Diadema > Diadema setosum. The sequence goes on from NC_092704.1 coordinate 934,845, forward strand.
AGTCTTTCCTTGAGATGGCATCTGAACCGAAAGACTGGCGAGGTTCTGCGTATGATGGACAGAGGAACGACTAGCATCAACAGTTTACTTAGGTGAGGCAAAGCACGGAAATACAGTACAGTGGACTCCCATTATAACAAAGTCCTCAGGACTGACAATTTTCTTTCGTCATATCCAAATTTTGTTATGACCGAACAAATAAACAATAGAAATACATAGAGTGGATAACGTTGCGGTCTGAATTTTTACTTTATTGTAACCAAATTTTCGTTATAACCGTGTTTGTTATAACGGGAGTGCACTGTAGCTGAAATATGTACTTAGCACTATAAATGTAAACCAAAGATATTACTTAGCCCGGTTTTATCTCTGATATCCATGTAAGCACACACACTGCTGAAGAATCTTGGCTGGAGTGTGAGCTTTAGTGTAATATATTTGCTGATGGGCAATTCTATTCTAGCAGGCTTGTGCTGGTCATGGCTTTTAAATGTACCCCTGTGAAAGGCAAGTGGAAATCAATTCAATCGACCCAACATTTTTTCAATATGCTATCATCAGGTTGTTAAAGGGTATGTACAGTTCTGGTTGAGGTGAGGATTTAGCTTTGAACGTTTTGCGAGATATTCAGAAACCACTCTATAAGATGTCAAAGAGCATGCAATTCTAAGGGGTATCAAAAGTTTATTTGATGAAAATCAGTTTTGAAATAGCTGAGATATCCAAAAACAAGGTGAAACAAAGAGATCGTAATAAAAGGCGTGGCCTGTCGTCTTTTATTATTATCACTTTTTTGGATATCTCAGCCATTTGAAAACCAATTTTCATCAAATAAATGTTGAATCCTTCTTAAAATTACATGCTCTTTCATATTTCATAAGAGGTTTCTCATTATCTCACTTAGAAATGTTCAAAACATGAATTCCCACCTCAACCAGTACTGTACAGTCCCTTTAACTTAATAGAGAGCAGAATGTTTGCAGGAATAAATGCCTCAAACCCACTTTTCAGACTTTTAGCAATTCAGATGCATTGAAATTTTCACAGTTTGATGTACTTCTGACTCTTTTCCAGTAATCAAATTCATGAAATTCTTCTGTCGAGATGTTTTCACTACAACTGATTGACAAATTGCCCCAATGTTGCAATGAAAACATCTCGACGGAAGAATTTAATGAATTTGAATTATGCAGTACCCGCTGCATGCTATAAGGATTAGAACCAACACTTGCTGTTGGGCAGAAGCTCGGTGGTTCGAATCCTTCTCGAGTATGTACGTCCATGAAAACACTGATCAATTTTATTAAATAGTGCTTGTTTATGTCAATGTAGGGCAATTTGTCAATCAGCTGGAATTTTTTCCATTAAGTTTCAGATTTTTCCAGATATTTTTTCTGCAAGTACTGTCTCACCCATGTACTGTATACGCCATATATTTCGCGAGTCTAAATTTTCGCGAATCGGGAATTCCCAACAATTTCGCGAGTGGTTAAATTCGCGATTGTGGAGTCCTGCACTGACCAGAGAAATGTACACGCGTACGTCACATCCACATCGGGATCAGAGTCAATATTTTTGCGCATTTTTAATTTCGCGAATAGCAACAGACTCGCGAAATTCGCGAAAATAAAAACCTCGCGAAATATTCGGCGTATACAGTATATGACACCGATGGCACTTGTGAAATAAGAATGCTTTGTCTGCATATTTTGTTTGTGTCTATGTCTATGACAATGACGACTTCGGAGATGTTATCTGTGGTTTTTATTTTTTCCGTTGCCTAGTTACATCGTCTTCAACATCCTGCCCACCATAGCTGACATCACCATCGCTGTGGTATACTTCATCACAGCTTTCAATGCTTGGTTTGGTCTCATTGTCTTCGTCGCCATGGCTTTCTACATCTGTAAGTACTAATGAATGTATTCACAGCATCTCTGCACAGATTAAGAGCTATCTGTTGTACATGAATACAATAATTCAGACGGCCCATTGATTACAACTGCAAAATGGTGGCATAGAGGCTGAAATCCATCACAGTCATATCTTTTTGTTGGTATATATAGTCATAAGATTAATGAAAGAAAGAGCAGTACTTAACATCTCAAATCAAAGTATTTTATACCTATTAAAATTGATCCACTAATATGAAGAGACATCTATGAACATACTCCCAGTCACAGATACACATGTGCACCTGTAAATATTGTTGCACATCATGTATACTGTAAAAAATGATATATTCACGGCATGAAATTTTCGTGAATTAGAGCCGACGACCTTAATCGTGGCATGAAATTTTTGGGAATCGCCACTGGCATTCAATGCATATAGTGTAGACAAGACCTTATGTGTGCAGTTTAATTTCGGGAATCTTGGCGCTTGTAGAATACCACTGGCATTGTATCCAAATAGGTTGCTAGTACTTATAGAGTTGATCCTGTCAGTTCTGCAAGGCATCTGTCAGTTATATATTTATTCCCTTCAAGCATTGATCCAAGGCTGCAATACATTGTCATTGTCTAAAGGAGCTGCATAATCATGCGTATTTCCATTCAACTTCATGATTTCTATCATGCATTGCACTATTGTGTATAGTATGATCATTCCATTGAAATATGATAAGATAAATATCATGGTTTCTGTTACAGTTGCCACTGTTGCTGTGACGGAATGGAGGACCAAATTTCGCCGAGAGATGAATCTGAAGGACAATAAGATGAAACAGAAGGCGGTGGATTCACTCCTAAACTTTGAAACTGTGAGTCCTCAATTTACTGTTTATCATTAATACTTTCCTTATTGGAACTCTACTAGCAAAATAGTCAGTCTGTAGGAATGATCATTCCTTGCTTCCAGTGAGTTAACCCTATTCTAACTGGGGGGGGGGGGGGGGGGGTGGTCAAATTGACCCCCGCCCCTCGACGTTTCGCGCCACGATTCCGCAACGCGTAAATATTTTGCCGCGTCGTTTCATGACTTTTTTCATTAAAGTCTCCCGCATATTTTGAGACCAAATTTGCGACGTCCGGGTACACCGTTCTGAAGTTATGCAATGTTTTGCATATGCATGTCAACCCGAAAACCGCTCGAATTCATGATTTCATGTGCAAATCCAATGCAAACTGTGTTTTTTTGTTTAACTGATATAAATTAGATTATTTCAACTTTTAACCATTGAAATAAATCAATTCTAATGCAGATAAGCTTGAAAAAGTGCCTCCAACAAATTTTGGAAAAAAAACATTAGAAAGCAAAAGATCGAAAAAACAATAGAATACATAAGAAATTAACAAAACAATAAAAAACAAAAGAAAATGATTTTGTTTGCGCCATTTTTTTACAAGAAAATTGTTTGATGTGTCTTGAGGAACTCTGACACAAAAATTTAACAATCCTTCAGTCTTTTTTATGGAGTTATAGGTGAAAATATGATTTCATGCATTAATTTGCATAATTAATTCATTAAAAAATATGAAATCAACATTTTTCTATTGTATGACCATGTAATCTTGTAGTTGACATCCGGCTCTATGTTCAGGCAAAATTTTGCGGCGATTGCACGATCGGCGGCCGAGATCTGAAGGGGGGGGGTCAAATTGACCCCCCCCCCCCCAGTAAAAACTTGGTCTCAAATAGCCCAGTTAGAATATGGTTAATCTGTGCAGAAAAATAGATGTAATCAAACATCAAACATACTTCGGAAAGTCAAACCCAAGTCAGGTATCAGCCGATTAGAATTGAGCATTCAGAGACTTACGTTGGATTTTCGGACTCTTATGTTTGGTCTCAGCTCTCTATGCAACAGGGACCAGGCCCCATTTACTGTTCATTTTCACTCTTCAAAGATTATTTATCATCCAATTCCTGTCATTCCAAGTTGTTTCCTAAACAACTGTGCAACTCTAGGTCATGTGAAAGAGGAGTAGGCCATTGCTGTTACAAATTGATGTACTTTGAATGTGCTTTGTCTTTGAATGTGGTATCGACGACATATTTTGATGGAGTATGATGGTAAGTAAGTAAACATCATAATATATGTTGGATACAATATACCAGTAGATCACCATACACTAACAGCTTGCAATAATTACCTCAGTGCTGCTAGTCCCATAGTTTGCCATTTGCTAATTTGAAATTACAATATCAACATTAATAACCACTGGTAATATTTCTAATGAAGATAAAGATTGGAAACTAAAGCAGAGAGCTCCAGACTCTGTAGTGCATGCAGGCATAATTGTGAGACAACATGAAACTTTCTTTTACCATGCATTGTTAGGTCACCTGGAATATATTGCTGTGTTGAAGTTTTTGTAAATTTTGTGCTCTGCTGAACCATTTTGTAAATAATGGCAGCAAACGTTTGTAGAAATGTTTGTGGTCCAAAAATGCATTCATCTGCTGAGTAGATTGTATATAGGGTATAGAAGCAAAGTTTGTTATATGGACACAGTGAGAAAAATTAATCTTGTAAGCATTCCCTCATTTAGACACTGTCATTATGAGTGTGTCATGTGATCACTTAATCTATGCAATTCTACATCACAACCAAAAATACCATTTGGAGGGATTCCTACAGGCCATGTCTTGTAATTGTGTTTTATGACTATAAAATAAACTGCATTTGGGAATAGGAGCTCATTATACTTTTTGTCTCTCTTTACACTAAAAAGAAGGTCTAATATCTATAACTCAACTGTTTTGAATGCTTTTTTCTTCATCCATCATTGACAGAAAATATATTCTTTTTTTCATATTGCACAGGTGAAATATTACAACAATGAACTCTTTGAAGTCAACATGTACAACGAGGCAATCGTGAGCTATCAGGTAAACTCATTAGCTATTCTCTTTCAGCGATGCAAGCCCTTCATTTCAAAGAATCAAGTGGAATTCTTTATCGAAGCATTGCCAGGGAGAATCACCTTGAGAATGGATTAGTTAATGATTAGTAGGCATAATGGTATCTTCCAGTCATGGTGTCAGGTGACCAGTCACATGAGTCATGGGAAAATGTTGGCACGTCTCCATCAGAAAACATTGGCAAGTCGTTAAGCTCTACTCGAAATTAGCTTAGTGTGAGAATTTTGGCTTTGAGATACAATGTAGTAGATGGGTCACATTGATTATGATGATGTATACCAAGTAGTCCATCCAGATGTTATAAGCCTAAAAAAGAGATTATTAACTCTTTATGTGCCACGTTTGCACGTCCGACTCAGTCGACGGCGTGCCAACTTCGCATATTCTGCTCAACACACAAAGCCGCCAAAACCGATCGATAAATCGCTAATCCCGTGGTACAATGACAGCGTTTCTTGCGCTTTTGTTCCTCTCACATACGGCTTGCATTCAATGTGGTGATTGATTATCAAGCAGTGTTCCCAGCTACAATTGCTCGTACATTCTAAGTTTCTGTCACGGTTTTATGTGCAAAAGTCATACCCTTACAGTAATGTAGCAGCTGGCCATTCAAAAGAAAAATTGAAAATAGATTTGTCATACAATTTATATCGAAGCAAAGTTTGTCATTCCTCTTTGACTTTGCTCACTATTATGTCCAGCTTAACAGAATTTTGTAGAAGTTATACAAATCGGAAAAACAGAATTCTTTCTCAAAGCATGACTACCTCCGTGTCTCAGAATAATGTGGCACACAGGGGGGTTTCCACCATGGCACATGAAGAGTTCATCATCTGTGCTAGATACAATGTAGTAGTATTTTGTGAATGGAATTGCCCATTTTGTATCAGTGGGATGGAGTAATGGCAGAATATGTAAGACTAAAGATTTTGTTCCCGCCCCTTTTAGATTGAAATCCTTTATGAAAATATCCAGCTTTTCATATCCCTAGGTTGATTGTAAATCCATGGAGAAAACATAATCATCTCTGCATCCGATGTTGTTCAGTGAGATTCTCATCTCCAAACTAAAGTGAGATCCCGTGTGTCTTTTCTGCCCACAGGTGAGTGAGTGGAAGTCGACGGCGTCTCTCTCACTGCTGAACTCGGCCCAGAATCTTGTGATCAACGCAGGACTTCTTGTTGGTTGTTTGCTGTGTGCACACCTTGTTACAGAACATGAACTCACTGTAAGTGGCAAATAGCCAGCCCATCTCCGCAGGCTTCCTTATCGAGCACAAGAACAAATCAAACATACCATGGTACTACTGTAAAAGCAGAAATTTTAGCTTGCATGTACTTTTGCAAGTTTCACGAGGAGCCGAGATTCACAAAAGTAAATGCACATGAAAGTTTTTAGGTACACAATTGTGCATTACATCTCAGGTCAGTCTGAGCACTCTCAAAGTCAACTAGTAAGCATACTTTTAGGGTGTCGAGTACTCTTTTCTTCTTCTTTTTTTTACGCACTTGGCTTTATTCTTTATTCCGTGTCGACCAGCAGTGTGTGTTCAATAAATCCCTGTATCACTTGTACATGATGTATATTTATAATTCTATCATGGTTAGTGGTTCTTGAATGTGGCTCCAATTTGCAAAAGTTTCATCCAGCGAATGCTTCTGGTTTTACAATATGTTGGTAAAATCATCTCACTAAAATTTGATCCATCTTTAGGCTTCGTCATGGGTTTTTTCAAATGATCGTGGATGAAAAGGACACACTGCAATATTGTTCTCGGGGATTCCCTGTAAATATGTTTTGAGTATCGATAATTAGGGTGACTGAAGTGTTTTGTTTTGTTTTGTTAATTTATTAACACTAGCATACATCTCTTTTTAATACAAATTCATATGGGAATGCAAAAATTATGATCACTTTGTATTCATGACAAAGCTGTGTATAAATAGAAAATAGAAACATGTTATTTTCACTCCCTGTTTTCTGAACCTTTTTACCACCAGGCTGGGGATTATGTGCTCTTTTCATCGTACATCATGCAGCTGTACAGCCCTCTCAACTTCTTTGGAACATACTACAGGTGAGTGAATAAACTTTATAATTATGCCATTGGATAGTGGCATGGGAGCAAAGGATTTCAAGCAACCTCTCTCTCTCTACCTATCTGTCCATCCGTCTATCTATCTATCTATCTATCTATCTATCCATCCATCCATCCATCCATCCATCCATCCATCCATCCATCCATCCATCTATCTATCTATTTATCTATCTATCTATCTCTATATACCTAGCCATCCGTTTATCTGCTGAGTATCTGTGTCATGAAGAAACTCTTGCATCACTTAAGCTCAGTCTAACATGTAACATGCTGCTGTCAAAATTTAATGTTAATGTAAGAAAATACATTTTCACATTTGTGTACAGAGGAAATATGAGAAGTACATAACGACATGTTTTTCATAATGATTGAGATTTTGTTGTGATGTTTTCAACTAAACATTATGGCCAGGTCAGAGACAGAGACTGTTTTATTTGAAATGCACATTTTTCAATCATTATTTTTATATTTGTTTGTGTTTGTTTTTTCTATTGGTCAGGATGATCCAACAAGCCTTCATAGACATGGAGAACATGATTGATTTATTGGAGGAGAAGAAAGATGTAAGTTAAGTTCCAGTTCTATTTTCACAGTGATAAGAATGCCTTTGTTTCAGGGACTTCAAGTTATTGCGACTTAGCTCTTACAACTTAATTTGTTTTAGTCCATGTCATTTGCATTTATGGTGAGGGTCATTTTGAACAATATGTTTTTCATTGTTGTGGAATAACTTTTGCCACAAGCTTTAAAAATGGTATAAAATGTTGCAGTCTCGGCAGAATCTTCAACAGTATTGTTGCAGCTTTGAGTCTTCACCAATTGTTGCAGATATGAGTCTTCAAGTCATTTTTGGCAAAATGCGACGTTCACATATCACTTGTGGCCTGACAAAATCTTGTACATGTATGTAAAATATGTCAAATGTTCAGGAGAATGAAAAAACATGGCTGCCAAGGCATTATGATAAATGTGATTGCCTTTCCTTTGACTTGTCACAATGGCTTCATTTCTGATGGAATACAACTAGGACGTGGGCAGGATATCACTTAACTGATTATCTGACAATTAATCTAAAAAAAGAAGTGATTTTCACCAAAATTTGAGGTACAAGGTCTTGTCACCCCATTGATGTTATGTCTCTGTTGATGTCCTATACAAGGCTGATTGAAAAACATGGTAATGTTTCATAAAATGGTTATCAAGTCTTTAATTTTATGGAAGCCATTAGAATTTTATAACCCAAACAGCTGTATGATATTTAAAGGATATGGAATCAGAAGAGAAAAGATGTGTTGAGTGGTAGAAGGTTTACAGTGCACCATGTATTCTTTTTGTGGTACAGTTCAGCCAGCGATCAAGTTCCCCCTAGATCGCGATCACGGGCGATCAGTGATCGCATACGCGATATGTTGCAATCAATTGATTGTATGCCGAATTGCATACAATCAATGATCGCGTATGTGATCACTGATCGCCCGTGATCGCGATCTAGGGGGAACTTGATCGCTGGCTGAACTGTATGTACCGGTATGTGGCCCTGACCACATGCATACCCAAGAAAGAATGGTCAGGGCCACATACAAAAATGTACATATCCTAGAAAGAATATATGGTGCACTGTTAACCCGTTGAGGACGAGTCTCGTGTATTACTGGCAAGCGTCTATGGGAAATGCGTGTTGTAGCAAAATCAGTCTGTCCTCAATGGGTTAAGCCTTCTATCACTCACCATTCTACTGCCACAAAACCTTCAAAAATTTCAAAAGATGCATCTTCATGTATATGTTGATTGATAATACGATGAAGATCAAATATCATTGAAAAACAATAAGTGCATTTCCTTAGCATATTTACATGTTTTCATGAACCTGTGAGCAACTTCTTATGTACACTGAGTGAAATGACAATGTCTTCATACATGTAAACTTGCCAAGTTTTACTAGTTATAGGTTTCATATAATATAGTAAAATGCTACATTCACACCATGTTGGCGGTGGCTGTTTGCCCGAAACGTAGTGTGCCGTTGGTAGATGGGATATTCTCTCCTGTTTCCCCTCCTTATTCTAGTATTGTTCGTTCCAGTCCTCGCTGTGGTGAATATGTGGCTATCAAAGGCCATTCTTGTGGTGTCTGGTCAGGCTAGACTATGCAATATTTTCTGTTGCGTCCCACTACGGACCGCCTCCAAGTTTTGTTACGGCCTGTTATATGCTGTCTCGCTTTGCTATGTTCTCCATGTTTTATTACAGTCTACAAGGTTTCTCATTAGCACGGGGACTGCCTTGGCAAATTTTTTGACAGTTTAAAAATCTGACACGGCAATCACGCCCTGTCACATTTGCCCATCCTGTCCCATGGCGTTGTCACACATCCATTCCGTTCTGTCCATGATGGCCTGAAATGTGACCGCTGTGGCCACTGGGAACATTGTGTACACGCAGCATGACCAGTTACAGCAGACTAAAACTAATCAAAGGCAATACCTTAGTGTCCAAGGTTACCTTTCCTTTCAATTCTCTCTTGTTTGATGCCAGATTGCAGATGACCCCAAAGCGAGGGATTTGGTTGTACGTCAGGGTCGAATTGAGTTTAAGAATGTGAGCTTCTACTATAACGAACAGTAAGTACCCTGTAGCTGTCTTACCCTCATCACTGCCATTATCAGTTAGTAACCTTCTTGTGTACAATGTTAGTCGCAAGTTAAGATTGTAAGCCTAAGATTGTGTACATGGATATTTCTCAACTTGCCATCATCGTATTAAAAAAAAAAAAAAATTATTTGTATATGATTAAGATATTCTTTGATCGGAATTTCAAGCTGTATTCTGAAATGATCGGAAAATGTTCTCATGAAAATGCTATCACATAATGTGCTTTTACATACATACAGTCAACCTTGCCTAGAAGTCAAATCTATTTGGACTGAAGAAATAGCTTCAACATAGAGAAAATTCAACAGGGATTAAGATTGATAGAATATAAAGAGAAGAGGACTTGAAAAGACCTTTGACTTAGGCGATTATTTGCCTTATCCGAGGTTGACTTAAGCAAGGTTTACTATAGTTAATTGTTTAACTGGCAAGCACTATTAGTATATTGGCATGTCCACATTACTAAAGTATGAGGAGCTATAAATCCTCTACAGTTTCACCTTCTAGAGTAAGCAAAGCAATGTAACACTTTGCAGTATCCTGAACACCTTGCAGGGAGGAAGAAAAAACAAACAAACCAACAAACCAACACTGTTGTGTACAAACTTCCCATTTAATGATTGTGATAGGACAAACTTGTATGTTATTACACACATATGTACAAACTTAGGAACTGTTTTCAGTGGAAATCAAGAATAGAGAGAGAAAAAGCTGAGAATACAACAATATGCAGGGTTCTGTGTAAAAAAAAAAAAAAAAAAATATGTGATAAAATTCTTCCCCTTCACTATCACAATTACAAGTACTTCACATCACATTGTGTATCTCTGAATAAAGATAGCATGAATGATACAGATGAAGTATAAATAAGAGAAAAAAAATGTTTGCCACTTTTATTTCCAACATTACAGTGTACGTATGAAAATTGATCATTGTAGTAATGCATTATATTTTCTACTTTAAACCAATGTAATAAGTTTTGTGTGCAAGTAAAGTCATTAATTTTCACCTTGTCTTCTGTTTTCCCTGCACTGTGCAGGAAACCCATTTTACGTAATGTATCCTTCAATGTGGAGCCAGGCCAGGTCGTTGCTATTGTAAGTGTAAAATGGCTTTAAATTTTGTTTTGTTTTGTCTTTTTCTTGATCCATCAATGTTGTGTTGAATGCTGTGTGTTTTATGGTATAGTGTGTATCCTTGAAATGTTCATTTTTAGCTCATTTGTCACGATATTTTGTGAGACATTCCAATCTTCCAGGAAGAGAATGACAAAGACAGATGAAGGAAACTGAGAATTCTTTCTGTTCTTGTACAGTTGTAATACTTGGTACTCAAATGTCAAATTGGTGTCTCAATCTACAAACCAATTAAAACTTGTCTCACATTGGTCCTATAGTATGTGAAATTCCTCTTTCATTCAAACTTTTGTTTCAAAGAGTGAAATGCCCAAATGATTTATGATGAGACAGACTTCCTTTCTCAATGCAGTGTACTTCAATATTTGTGAACAAGAAAACTGTGTTAGTTTTGATTTGTATCCCTCATTTCACAGCTGTTAGATCCCCAAACAAATGTTTCAAGCTGCATGGCTGATCTCAATGTGTGCCCTGATTTAAAACTTTAACATCCTCACTTCACTAACCAGAATATTGATATTTTGCTTTGATTCTGACAGGTTGGTCCTTCTGGGGCGGGGAAGAGCACCATTATCCGACTTCTCTTCAGGTTCTATGACCTCCAGGCAGGGAGCATCAAGATTGATGGCCAAGACATCTCCAAGGTGTGTGATTGCCTCCCAGTAAACCACCTCTGCTTTTACTCACTGTTGTTTTAACCCTTTGAGGATGGACTGATTTTGTTACAACACGTATTACCCATAGACACCTGCCTGAGTATACTCGGGACTCGTCTTCAATGGGTTAAGCAGGAGAGGTTCATCCCATTGGTGTCAACAGTCTGAAATGAATCACTGGTGTGCCAGGAAAACAAAATTGACTTACAAGTTTGTCATGAGAGACTTTAAAGGCACATGGTCCCGATGGTTTAGTCAAATGCGTACGCGGGCGCATGGCGCAAGTTTCCTATAGAGACCTATGCTATTGACTCCTCTTTAGCGCTTATGATGTGACCCACTTCCCCGAGTCCAAAGAAGTCCAATCTACTGTAGTAAATGGTCCGATCACAGTTCGGCTCATGATTCGGCTGAGGGGAATGACAGCTTTAGCAAACTTCTTTTGTGATGTCATGATAAGAAGCACATATGCACGCACCCTGACATTACTACAGACTGCGTGATGCGCAGAGAAGGCAATGAAGGCAACGTTACTTAGCAACACCTACGCGCTTTACTCTTGATGACAGCTCAACTTCGGCAATCTTTGTGTCTAATGCTAACAGTGATCGGCAGTATCATCAACAGCGCCCTCTACACTACCGGGACTATGCGCCTTTAACTCTTTCTGTGTCATGTTCACTCACCTAACTCAGTCAACTGCTTGTCAACTTTACAAAATTTCACAATGTGCAACCTCGCACACAGTAAATTGTAATTTGCCATGACCGTGTATTGAAAGCGTTGTAGCCACAACTTTGTCAAGAAATTCACATCACAGTAAAGCTTTTTATGTTTTCCAAAACTCTGCTTCACTGCATTTCTAGTATGAAAGCTTCTATGAAAAGTTACATGGCTGTGGAAAACAATATTTTCTGACAGGGCATATATGTTGCAGTTCTCAGAATAATGTGGCACACAGGGTTTACACCTGTAGCACACAAAGAGTTAAGTTTTTGAGGGTATACAGATGGAGTTGAAGAATAGAAGAAAATTTTAAAAATGAGATAATGCTACTTCTACCAAAATATATTTGCTCATGATGAAGGTACCCAATTTTAAGATCAATATAGAGAGAAGCATCCTTTAGCTTTTCTTTTTCATGTAGCAGAAAAATCACTTCATATCAGGATTTGTGCATGTCACTACCCTTTGACCTCTGACCCATGATGTCACCTTTTTGATCCATGACAGGTTGCCCAGCGATCACTGAGAAAAGTGATTGGTGTTGTGCCTCAAGACACAGTACTGTTTAACAACGACATCAAGTATGTATCCTTTGTGTTGCTAGGTTACAGGATGCTCCTCCTAATTGAGGGTGTCCATGGTACCAGGGCAAGAAATGCTTCATGTGGGTAATTAGCATGAAGAATGCACCACCACATGATTTGATGAGTCGTAACCCAGGCTACCATCATACCCCAGGTTATGGCATTGTGTGGCCCCACCTCGTTTTCCCAAATTGTACAGTTACACACTGCTATCATTGTGGCCAAATTTTAGTGATCAGCGATAACGATCCCAATGCCAGTTCATGCCTATTATGACATGTTCATAGTAATTACAATGGTAGTCATTGTCTTAGTTAAGTTTTTCTAAAGATGTTGTGATAACTTTGGACAGTGATTCAGATGGAGACCATTTAACCCCCAAACTCAGCCCATGATGTCTTATTTTGTAAGTGGTGTGATTAAGCATAGTGCAGTGGTACTGGTGATGCTGCCACTGAGCACTGCTGCTGATCCACACATGCATGCGCTGCCTGTATGATGACATAAATGGTACCCTGGGGTACCGAATAAAAATCAGCCATTTTGTTGAATTATTATTATTATTATTATATTTTTTTTTATTATTATTATTTTTTTTTAAGGTAGTACCCTGGATTGCCAAAAAGTGGGAAATTATTTGGTGTGATTTTTTTCAACGTTCAATTTGCCCCATGTTCTTGCTAGCCACTGCATTTCATTGCACTGCACTGCACTGCGTTGAAGCACACGCTGTTGCTAGCACAGCGTACCATGCATGCATAGTATAACATGCAGTGGCATGGGAATGACTATGTACACGCACACACGGTGCATGCATTTATCTGTGGCTGTCCTCGAGTGGACATGAGGTGGTGCTACACAACGTGGTACCCTGAGGTACTACGGTACCCCGGGGTAACGTGTGATGCCTCATATCACCACCACTGCGGCAGGGCATTAGCATCATGCTATGGGTACCATAATCACAAAAAGTTAAATTAGGGATTCCTTTTGATGTATTAACATTGGTAACGCAACAGAATCTTCTTGAATAAAGTACTAAGAATTACTTTCACCCATTTTTTGGTAGGGTATCCAGGGTATAGTGCAAAAAAAAAAAAAAGAACAGAAAAAAGAGCAAAAAAATAATGATTCAACAAAATGGCGGATTTAGTTGTTACACCAGTGTACCAAATATTGTATCATTGGTCTCGAGGCATTTGTTCTGTGAGAGGTAGATAATGCATCTTTTTCAAACCAGCTGGAGGACTTTGATATAGTGACAACTTGAAAAAATTTGTCATCAGCCATTTTACAATCCAGGGTGAGTTTGAGATTGATATAAAAACAAAATAAAACAACAACAACAAAGAAGCCCCAAACCCTCTGAAGCTAGATGGTATGGCTTAATGCAGATTGTGTGGTTTGGGAATCATGTTAGCATTGAATCATGTAATATCAGTACAGAGGAACCTATGCATGACCTTTACTATCATTGTCACTATGAATATTATCATCATCATCACCATCATCATCATTATTATCATCATCATCGTCGTCATCGTCATCATCACCATCATCATCATTATCATCATCGTCATCGTCATCATCATCATCACCACCAACGTTATCATCACCATCATCACTATCATCATTTTCATTATCATCATCATCGTCATCATCATTATCATCACAACCATCATCACCATTGTCATCATCATCGTCATTAATGGCAGCGGCAACATGTTGACATTTAATTCCCTCTTATTGTTGCAATTAGAATAGCCTTTCTTTTTAATAACATGCAGGAATTGCATATTCTGTAGCATTTGTTCTGATTACTGGTCCTTCAGTTGTATACCTACTCCTTTGCTGCTCCCCCTTAGGTATAACATTCGCTATGGTAAAGTGAATTGTCCTGATGATGAGGTTGAAGAAGCAGCCCAAGCAGCCGACATTCATGCTCGTATCCAGTCTTTTCCAGAAGGTAAATGTTTTATAATCTACCAGGTCACACGCCTTGGGTTTCCCTATCTAAAGGCTTCTCACATTATAAACTGTAGGAGGTAAGCTGTTATCACAGTGCATCCGCTGAATTTCATCACAACACCAAGTTATTCAGATTGATGATGATGATGATGGTGATGATGGTGATGATGGTGATGATGATGATGATCCACAGCATTTGTATAGCACTGTATATCTGTTATAGAAACATTAAAATGAGTCTTACGCTAACTTGTTTTGTATTCCAACTGATTGATGAATTGCCCTTCAGCGACGTAGATAAACAGTGATTATTCAGTATTTTGTCATAGTCTTTATTAAAATCATGGACAAACATACTTGGGTTAAACTCGAACCAATGACCCTGTGATTGCTAGACAGGCATCATTTCCACCAGACTACCAAGCTTTTGCTCAACAGTTGGTGATGGTTCTTGTCCCTTATATCAGTGGGTACTCTGTGTTCAAATCAGTGATTCAAGAATCATTGGTCTAGTGGATATGACATCTGTCTGGCAATCAGAAGGTCATTGGTTCAAGTTCGACCTGTGTATGTATGCCCATGATTTTTACCATGGCTGGTGGTAAAACAATATATAATCAGGGATTATTTGTGTAGATGAAGGCAATTTGGCAATTAGTTGCAATAAAACACTAAGGTATCAGATTCCTTTATATTGTATATGCTAGTCAGTATCAGTTAGTGATTGGATGAACATGATAATGTGATAGAGGAACATTTATGCTGGTCCAGGGGCAGAACACTTTTTTATATGTGACCGTGCATCACAAAAGAAATTCTGCCATGTAACTGTATAGTTTAGGATCATAAAGTGACTGCAAAAGTGTGAAGTTTTGCAGTTTTTCTACAACACTTCATTGTAGAGTGATGTGATTATGCATACTTTTACTGGCCCTTGGCATTATGTAAAAACCCTCTACACACTTCACTTTCAACTCTAATAACTATTGAAAGGATGCTGCTACTGCTTGAAAGCTGGAAATACTTATGAATAGAGTGTACTTAATATACAGTGGGCAAAATTTCAGCTTACTCTTCATTGTGGTTACTATGGATTTGTACATCCTGTTTTTTGTCCCATTCATTGCACAGAGTGGGCCTTGATGAGGATTAAGCACTTGAAAAGTTGAATAGACCCTAGATTTGAAAGACTCTTTTTTCAGTAAACACCCCCCCCCCCCATTTTGTTTCATTCATCGCACAGCTAGCACAGCTTGGTAAAGATTAAGCGGTTGAATACACCCTGTACTTCAGAGCCTCTTTTCTCAGTTCACACTGTCCAGAGTGTGTGCTTTCTTTCCAATATTAAGATAGGATAGGAGAGTCCACTTGAATTGAGTTGTACATCATTTTAAAGCTTTAGAATGTGCTCTTTCAGAATCTGCCTTTATCTAAGAATTCATGTCTGGCAACTTCTTTGTGGTTTTGTGATGAAGGGTCATACAAACAATCACATATCCCTATTCTTTAGGAGTTTCAAGGGCTATTTTTAAATAGGGAAGTAGCTGGTCCATTTATTATGGGGTGTATCAGCTCCTGGTACTTTAGTAAAGATCATCAAAAGAAAATATTTAGTTGTCAAATTGTTGATACACCAGAGTTATAACAGAGCAGATACGGTTTTTAATACATGATTTGGTAAATTCTCTTCTCATCAGCTGCAAAGTTAGTTCAACAGAAAATAAAAAGTAGGGAATGAGTGACATCTTATTCTGAAATTAACAAGGAAATTTTACTCTTTTTCATGGTGACTCTGTAAAAATTCTGGGCCTACATATTGTATATCTTTTTCTTTAGCAGTATTAAAGTTGTTAATTGTGGAATAATTTTATTCAATATGTCATGTATGACAAAGGAAAAATGATAAGAGCTGTTACATGAAAGTGATGATTGGTTCTCACAGGCTACGACACGGTGGTGGGAGAACGAGGGCTGAAGCTGAGTGGAGGGGAGAAGCAGAGAGTCGCTATCGCTAGAACCATCCTCAAGGCTCCTGAATTTGTTCTCTTGGATGAGGTGAGGAGACCGATATCAAAATTACTGTAAAACCAGAAATCTGTGCATGCATTTTGATTCCGGGAATTTCATGAGAGCCAAAATTTGCGAAATTTAAAATGAATGCACAACTTCTTGTCTACACTTGAGTTGAATGCCAGCGGCAATCCACAAAATTTCAAGCCGCGAAGAAGGCCAGTGGCTCCAATTTACGAAAATTCCATGCCACAAAAACATCTTCTTGTCTATGGTGGTGGCAGTTTTCAGTGATAAAAACTAAATGCCATTTATCTCATGTAACTGATAAAAACTAGTGACATATTATTTCATGTAACTGATAAAACTAATGACGTATTATCTCCTGTAACCACAAGCTGACCTTGTTAATAGCTGCTGTGGTACGTCCTTGTTTTATGAATACTACAATCTATTGCACTATCCATTTGTTTGATCTTCATCATGTAGTTTATCAGGATCCTATTTTTTATCTCAGTTTTCAAGGTAACATTGTTCTTTCAAAGTCACTGCACACTACATTCATTTTGGTTCTTTCAGCATTCTCAGTCAGGGAATTATTGTCATCAATGCCATGTGCCTTTGTATGACAACACGACAAGTGAAAACTGTACATACATGTAGATGTGATAAGAACAGTAGCAGTAGCTGCTTTTTTCATTACACAAATACTTACTCTCTAGAAGCAAGAATTTGTAATATTAAAGGACAAGTTCACCTTCATTAACATAAGGATTGAGGGAATGTAGCAATATTAGTAGAAGACATCATTGAAAGTTTGAAGAAAATTGGACAATCTGTTCAAAAGTTATGAATTTTTGAAGTTTTTGTCCAGTCACCGCTGGATGAGAAGACTGCTGTAGTATATGATGTCACATGCGTACAACAATATAAGGAAAATATAAAGAGAATTTCACAAAATTTCATCTTTTGAAAAAAGTACACATTCCCTTGACTCGTTACTGACATATGTTATGGGTAATATTATTCCCATTGCCTTTAGAAAGAGGCAAGTCAAGTGCTCTTTTATTATGCGAAAAAAGTGAAAATATGTTGTATTTTCTTTACATTTTCTATATACTGTTGTACTCATATGACATCACGATCCTTAGTAGTCTCCTCAGCCAGCGGTTCCAACACAAAAATTTAAAAAATTCATAACTTTTGAACAGATTGTCCAATTTTCCTCAAACTTTCACTGATGTGTTCTTCTAATATTGCTGCATTCCCTCAATCCTTATGTTTATGAAGGTGAACTTGTCCTTTAAGGAATGCAAGGTAAGGAACTAATCTTGACAAGAGGATTGTGCTATGATACACTGCTTTTTGAAAATGCACTGATACAAGGAATCATGAAGTCTATGAAAATTAGCCCTGATAGTGTCTGTGATGTCTATAAAGTATAAGTAGCTGTATTAGATGACAGAATTTGGTACAAGTAAAAATTTTAGCTCCGGTTTGAGAAAGATAATCGAGAAATTGTCTCTTTCTTACGGTCAGGCTACTTCCGCACTGGATACCAAGACAGAACGGAATATCCAAGCCTCGCTTGCTAATGTGTGTCAAGACAGGACCACCATCGTCGTAGCTCATCGTCTTTCAACCATCATCAATGCAGACCAGATCATTGTACTCCAAGATGGTGTCATTGTGGAGCAAGGAAGGTGAGTGAACAGCCTTGTCTCTTGGCCAGGCAAACTCACCAATGCCTCCAAACCCATGGCTGGATTCACCAGGAGGCCAGTGTAAAAATCTTAGCCTTGCCCTCACCATGGGAGTTTGAATATGTGACCCTGCATTACAAAACCAACAAAAAGTCGCCAGACATGAATTTGTAGTTAACCCATTGAAGATGACTCCCGAGTATACTCGGGCAAGGGTCTGTGGGAAATGCGTGTTTGCGCAAAATCAGCCTTTTCTCAACAGGTTAAAGGGTGTGTACAGTTCTGGTCGAGGTGAAGATTTAGCTTTTAACGTTTTGTGAGATATTCAGAAACCACTCTATGAGATGTCAAAGAGCATGCGGTTCTAAGGGGTATCAAAAGTTTATTCGATGAAAATTGGTTTTGAAATGGCTGAGATATCCAAAAACAAGGTGACACAAAGAGATACTAATAAAGTTGGGGCATGTCGCCTTTTATTATTAGCACTTTTTTGGATATCTCGGCCATTTGAAAACCAATTTTCATCAAATAAACGTTGAATCCTTCTTAAAATTACATGCTCTTTCATATTTCATAAGAGGCTTTTCATTATCTCACTTAGGAATGTTCAAAACATGAATCCCTACCTCAACCAGTACTGTACAGTCCCTTTAAGGGCGGATTCTGAAAGAGGAGACTTTAACCTTTGAAATGATGTATAACTCAGTTCAAATGGACTCCCCTAACCTATCTAAATATGAGAAAGAAAGCACACACTTTGGAAAAGTGTGTACAGAGAAAAGAGGCTCCAAGTATTGGGTACAACTGTATAGGGTCTTTCAAGCGCTTAATCTTGCCAAGCAGTGCTAGCTGTGCAATGCATGGGACAAAAAACAGGATGTAGAACACTGTTGCAACAACAACGAAGGGATTAGCAGATTAAGCTGAAATTAGGCACACTCTATTAATACATTCTATCAACCACTACTACTAGCTTTCAAGCAGTAGCATCATCCTTTCAAAAGTTATTAGAGTTATTCAAATTCATGAAATTCTTCCGTCGAGATGTTTTCATTGCAACTGATTGACAAATTGCCCTACATCGACGTAAATAAGCACTGAATTGATCAGTGTTTTAGTAGTAGCCATGATAAAAAATCATGGGCGTACATACTCGAGCAGGATTCGAACCTACGACCTCCTGATCACCGGACAGGCGTCATCTCCACTAGACCACCGAGCTTTCGCCCGACAGCAAGTGTTGGTTCTAATCCTTATAGCATGCAGCAGGTACTGCTTATTATTAGAGTTAAAAGTGAAGAGTGTGTTAAAGGATTTGTGAGAAATGAGAAGGGGCCTCTAAGGCCGTGTTTATGCTTCCCCTTTTCGGGCCAGAATCAGCGTTTTGATACGCATTTAGTTCAAAATGCGGTTGCGTCCCTAGTCATTTTGATATAATTTCAAAACGTCATTTCAAAACACACAAAAAAGTGCGTTTATGATCGGCGTTTCTGACTAATCATGTTTGATGGGGAAGCATAAACGCAATTCACATCACATATGCGTTTAAATTACGTCATCTCCATCACCTTTCCAGTTCACTTGAAATTGCGCGTGCCAGGCCAGCCGACCTTCCGATTACTGTGCTACGAAACACCATTTACAGGTGCTGATCCCTCGAACTCCCTATTGGTACATTACTGTACATGGTGACAGACACATTAATGCATGAAGAGCTCACTACATATCATACATTCCGATTTTGTCAACAATTTGTCAATGATATAAATACTCATATTTCCTATCATTGTCTACAGTTCATGTACGTGTGTATTAGTAAAGCAATCGAAATTATATCAGACATGCTACGGAACATGGACAATACACACACTCATGCCAGAACTTCCAAAAAAGCGTGCACCCCAATTTGACCTGCCTCTGCTGAGGTCAGCGAAGCAATCGCAAACGCTCTTTCCAAGCTCAAAGAAAGTGAGCATAAACAGTGCTCCCGTGAACGGCGTTTTGAATCAGCATTTCAAAACGCTGATTCTGCCTTCGCAAATTGAGCATAAACACACCCAAAGACATACAGATGTACCTAATCGCACTATTCTCCCCCCCCCCCCCCACAAAAAAAAAGTGTTTTAGAAAAACTGCCAAAAACACAATTTCCCATTCATTTTATGGTCCCAAATTTTAGAATGATGTAGAAGAAGAGTGTTTGCTTTTTCAGAAAATATGCAAAACTGAAGAGGAGCTATGTTGACCTGTTTCACCCATTTTGGTCCTCGCCTTAAATCAGGGCGTGCGACTTTTTGTTGGTTTTGTGATGTACATTGTACAGTCACATATAATCCTTGCCTTATGCAAATTTGAATTGTGAAAAATGTTTGTCACACTTTGTATATGCACCAACAGACATTCTATGACGAATGTAAGCTGACATGCCCATGTGCGGGGCAAACAGGTTTCCCACTTGTAGCCCCAGACTAAATATCAATCATGGATTTCATGTAACTAGCAATGTGATTTTATATTGTAGCATTTGTCTACCTGTTTCGACCAGTTTCTACTCCCCTCAAATCCAATGCAATGTCCCCACTGATGTCAGTAGGTTTACGCATCACAAATTCAGGAACTGTTTTAACGTAATGATGCACCACAGTATCCCGGGGTACCATCAAACCTCGGGTTACAATATTTTGTAGCGCCATCTCATGTTCAATAAGATGCATAGTTACACACTGTCATCATCATGGCTGCCAAATTTTAGCAGTCAGAGGTAATGGTATCAATGCCAATTCAGCCCTGTTTTGACATCTGATACCCCTGGGTGCCAAAAAGTGCATATGTTTCACAGATTTCAATCAATCGGTCATTTTTTCCACCACTATATTAAAGCTCAGCCCCTCAAAGATTTTTCTCAAATTTTATGTCATCCTGAGAAATCCAGTAAAAGTAAGAATACCTAAGTTTAACGAGATCTAGTGGTTTGTACCTGCCCTTAACCAGGTGTTCCAGCTCATAGCAGCAAGACAGGTTTAAAACAATGCCATACCACAAGTTTACATGCTATCTAGAATAGTTTGATTTTACTTCAGTTCAAATCATATTCTATTGCCATTTTCAGAAATTCTTTCAGATACAATAATTCCAACAAATCAATGTAATTCAAAATAAATAACCATGCACTTGAAAGTGGAAGAGTAAAATGAGATTATAAGAGTTCATAACCTGTATAAAACTATTTGTTCAAAATCATGACAACACGACTAAAAGGGAAGCAAAGCATAACCTCTTCCACAAAAAGAAAACCCTTGCCAAGCTGTAATCATATTATTATCCCCAAGGGTCATCACTAATCCTAGACATCTTTCTTCCGCAGACATGAGGAGCTTCTTGATTTGAATGGAATCTATGCGGACATGTGGCAACAACAACTTCAGACTGAGGATGAGGCTGCCAATGGATCCAGCCAGGGACCAGGAGACACAAAGCAGACTCAGTCCTAGATCCCAGTCCAGGGCCAAGATACACAGATAGACCCAATCCTAGATTCCAATCAAGGACCAGGAGACACAAAATAGACCCAGTCCTGGATCCCAATCAAGGACCAGGAGACACAAAATAGACCCAGTCCTAGATCCCAATCAAGGACCAGGAGACACAAAATAGACCCAGTCCTAGATTCCAATCAAGGACCAGCAGACACAAAATAGACCCAGTCCTAGATCCCAACCAAGGATCAGCAAACACAAAATAGACCCAGTCCTAGATTCCAATCAAGGATCAGCAGACACAAAATAGACCCTGTCCTAGATTCCAATCAAGGATCAGCAGACACAAAATAGATCCAGTCCTAGATCCCAATCAAGGACCAGGAGACACACAATAGACCCAGTCCTAGATCCCAATCAAGGACCAGCAGACACAAAATAGATCCAGTCCTAGATCCCAATCAAGGACCAGGAGACACACAATAGACCCAGTCCTAGATCCCAATCAAGGACCAGGAGACACAAAATAGATCCAGTCCTAGATTCCAATCAAGGTGGTAATAGGTAGTTAGTAATTGTACATGTAGTGTATTAATATTTGTGATAATGTCCGAGCTTGGATAGAGGCAAGTATCACCAAACTCACAGACGCAGCACGGGTGAATTTCCTTGAATGCCTGGAAGTCATTGCATTTTGGGTTACTCTGTACCTGTTGCCAAAGAATTGTCTTGCTAACTAAACTGCCTACCTGATACAGTGTAGAAAAAGAAGCCAAATCTCACAGAAGCATGATAGTAATGAGGGTAGAAAGCACCAAGAATTATAAAGTGAATCAGAGGAAAGTCATGTGTTTGACTCTTTCTGTGCTTTGGCATGTACACTTCAAAGCATCGTACATACCGGTACTCCTTCAAAGTTGCTGGTACAGTAAGGGTGACCTTTGATAACTTATTAATTAAGCAGGGAAATCTATTACAGTCTCACATGAAAGCTTTGATACAAAGCTGTATATTTCCTCAAGCAACCTTTAGATGTCCTTGAGGTTAGACAGTTTCTGTGAGAATTCTTGTACAATTTGCCTTGGATGAATAAGGAAGATGTGTAAAACTGGACTGTGTATGAGTCCAGCCTCTAAAATTTGTACAGTTCTATCATAGTGTGATGTGGCAGAGTGTTATTTCTCATATCTTTCTTGCAATACATCATGCTAATGTTTGTATTTATTTGGAATATTGATGAGAAACACAATGAAGGGTCTTCATCAGCTGCCAGTAGGTTTTAGACTTGTGTGATAGTCCCATCAACCTTCTTTGTGGCAAATCTGTTTTGCTTGAAATCTTTTCTTCAGTTTACCTTGCTTTGCCTGCATTTAGAACAGAATTGTCAAGGCTAAGTGCTTGGCTTATGTAGGATTGTCTCAACATAAGGTTGATTCAATATGAGGTAGACTCAGTATGAGGTTGACTAAATGTGAACTTAACTCACCTGTGGTGTAATGTGAGTTAACTCACCAGTGATGTGCTTTTTGAAGCACATTGGGAAGTGGTCCACTTGTGGCGTAGGAGGATATGGTCAGTACACTTTGGAGTGCTCCTCTGGCACGGGTATGGTACTCTATGGTGCCCTTTAGGAGAGCATTTGAACACACCCCTAGTGAGGTTGACTCATTATAGGGTTGACTTAATGTGAAGTAGATTTATCTGCTCATTATGTGAAATACTGGGATTTACTTTTTTTTTTTTTTTAGCATAGAATATATATTTTTGCATCAGTTGATTATGTCCTTTGTCTTTTGCTCAAAGTTTATATTTGATTTGCTTTCCACATTTACTGGATACTTTTGCTTTGTTTCTGTTCAGAGTGATGGTTGCATCCAGAAATCTACCAGTTCTACTAATGTGTTGTAGTTATGTATTTATTTGGTAGACTGAGAGCTTATTGGACGTCTTAATAGTCACAGCTTTCTTTTGTGTGTATAGTTATGTGTGCCAAGTGAAATCACTCATGTTAGGTTTATGTAGAAATTGGTCAGTGAAGTACATGTACATGTAGTATTAAGGTTGATTATTGTTGGGAAAAATGAAAGAACATTTCATGTCATGGCTTCTAGATAGAATGCCTCGAATGCATTTTCTGCAAAATTTTATGGTTCTATGAGTATGAGGATATCATAAAACATTGACGTGTAGACACCTCGAAGCATCCATTGTAATTTGGTATCCTTTGTGTGTGATTAGCAGCTGTAAAACAGAAGTGCAATTCCAGATCATGTTGAACTTGACTTAGGTATGAAGAAGAAGAATATCCGAGTCGAACATGAAGTGAGAAAGTTGTGGCATTTTGAAAGATTGGTGTAGTTTTGGTTTAGATGCGGTTCCAGGTTTCCAGCTATTTTGTGAGATAATGAGAAACCTCTTTTGAAAGAACATACATTCTAAGAGGTATTCAAAGTTTATTAGATGACAATTGTGTTTGAAATGGCTGAGATATCCAAAAACAAAGAGGTCTTGATTAAAGGTTGGACCCACTCTTTATTAGGACCGCCTTGATTTACTTTGTTTTTTTTTTTTGTTTTTTTTTGTATTTCCTCCATTTTAAAGCCAATTTTCATCAAATGAACCATGAATTCCACTTAGAATTGTATGCGCTTGCATATTTCATGAGGGGTTTCTAATTATCTTGCAAAAAGTTGAATCCCCTATCTCAATCATTAGAGACAGGTGGTCTCTATAGACGGGTTATCTCTCTCTTTGTGTGTATTGCATGCATGTACATGTATTATCATTGTTTACCTCTACTTTTGTGTAAGTACTTGCATTATGTGTACATACATGTACATATATGCACATGTTACATGTATTGAAGAATGCCGTTAGTGATCGAGTTATTACACTGTAATAGTCTGCGTGCATACGGCAAGGAAGCATTTCCCAAGTTAATCATTATGCCCGGATGGTGGGTGAATGCAGCAGTGGCAATCACTAAATTGTTGGTCATAAATGACTGCCACAGCTGCAAAGCAGAAAAACTCGCTGAATTATCATGTCGGCTGCAGTTGCGTGCGGGTCTGTGTCCACTATAACGTGGGTTTAATACAATGCACTGCAGCAGGTGGCCGCTAAAGCAGGTTAGACGGTTTAAATATTTGTGATTTATACGTGTACATAGTAAATCACTGATGAGTGACGATATTGGAAGGTTAAAATTGCATGCAGTTTTTCTTTAAGTCCAATTCTAATGAAACCTCCACCACTCTTTGATTTACTGTAATCAGTGAAGCCAACCCGAATATGATATGGAATTACACTTTAAAGGTAGACACAGGGTATTGGTGTAGAACACCAGT
Source organism: Diadema setosum (assembly GCF_964275005.1). NCBI lineage: Eukaryota > Metazoa > Echinodermata > Echinoidea > Diadematoida > Diadematidae > Diadema > Diadema setosum. Next base: position 960,066 of record NC_092704.1, read on the forward strand.
GTAATTGGCTGTGTAGGAGACAACAGTGGTGTATGTCTGTAAAGATAGGATGGTGTAAAGATTTGACTGTATTGTGTGATGGGCTTGTTGTATGACAAGACAACTATAATAGCTTGCAGTGTATTCTGTCTTTCATAAGGTGTATCATTGAGATGACTGGTGTATGTATGTGTGTATGTGTGTTCAGGTGTAGAAGATGTCTGGAGCCAATGTGGTATCGATGGATGTTTTGTATCGATACCTACTGTAATTTACTTTTCATATCTCATCCTATCATAAAATGATATTACAGTGCACTCCCATTATAACAAAAACAGTTCTAATGAAATTTCAGATACAATGAAATAAAATTCAGGTCCCAAAATTATCATTGATGTATCTTTATGTATTATTTGTTCTGTTATAATTTAATTTCGAAATAATGCAAGAGAAAACACTGCCGGTCCCAAGGACTTTGTTATAATGGGAGTCGCCTGTAAATGGTGCAGGTCTCATTTGTCAGATAACCATACTCTTATGTACATCTCAAATTTACTTCACTGTGTACAATGTACATGTATTACTCACAGCCATAGAACAGTCAATCCAGTGGGCGTGGTTGAATGATGATTGCTGATACCATCCCAGACTGACTGTATGATAACCAGAAATATGTGTAATTAAGTAATGTAGTATTTATACATAGTGGTTGACAATATACACATGTGTGTGTGCACATACTGAATGAATGTCTGAATTTGTGTATGGATATAGTGGATTGATGGAAAAAGTGAGGAGAATAAGTGATATTTAGCTCTGAAAAGTCACTTTGTAGAGCACCTTGCTATTATGGGCATACATTTGTGTTTGTGATTTGATATGCAAATTTGTTATAGATATTGACATTTGATATATTTTTTCCATGGAATTAATAAATGTAAAATTTGTGTGATGTTTTGAAAGGAATGATTTTCTCTCGAGTCCTGCATATAGAGTACCAAAGTGATGATGCCACAGTCTTTTGTCATAGCTTGGATTGGAACCAGGTGCCAGCATGGTTAGCAGCTATAGTCTTGAAGTTGTTCCATGGTAATGAATAGCTATGACATCACACTTTGGTGCTCTATAGTGTAATCATGTGGACAGAACTGAGAAGTTGTAATGATTTGAAAAAAAAAAAGAGAGAAAAGTACTATGTAGCAAACTACATCCTTGGATGGATGGTTAAGGTTGTAGATAAAAGAACCACCACATTTGATGCATTTGATTTGTGCATTATTCCTGATCAATGTCCAATGTCAGAATATGCTGGAATTCTGATTGAATGTTCAATAAGAAGGAACTTTTCAGCACCATAGTCATTTAAGAAAGAAGTCTTATTACATTGTATTTGTACCTGAAGCAATTCGCATTAAAAGCAGACTTTCTCGAAAATGCAAAACTGGAATCACACGGTGTTCATGTATTTCATTGCGAGTTTGCTACCAAGACGAAATATTGAACAAGGCTTGAAATTATGATGGCATGACACTCTCAACCATAAATACTTAGTACATATTGTTTTATTGTCAACTCACCTGAGCTAAAGTATGTACACTCACAAGAGATAGTGTCGGACTCTAGCAGGTTGATGTGTTAAGATCTCCTACATCTTTATCAGAAGAAGGTACAGTGAAATTGGAAATGTAAGATTTCAAATACAGTTGTACGAGAAAAACAGAAATCATGGTAAACCAACTCAGTGTTGCTTATATATCAGTGTGAAACAGGAGTATTCCAATCTTTTCTTTGTGTGGTGTTGCCAGTTGTGCCATTTCTCAAAGCAAATATTTCCAGTGATTCTGTTTTAGATGTATCACTGACAATGTTATAACATTTTACAAAAGTTTATTCTTCCCTTCCTTCATCGAGATTATACTTCACTTGAAATAAATATTGTACACCAGAAGGTTACTGTATGATGGCAGTGTGAACAACTTCATCAGGAAATAATCAAAATTTTCACTGATACCCAGAACCCAAGTTTTATTGTGAAGTTTGCTGATATTGTTATCATCGACAATGTGTAGTTAAAACAATCATATGTAAACAGAAGCATCAACGTTGTTTGTCCTGTATCCATAATGATATTTTTTTCTCGAGCTGCGTGTACTCCTGAATCGTAACACATCACAAATTTCAACATTCCTGTATCGTCAAAGTGGCTTCATTCATCTAATATACATGCTCGTTTTGTTTTTGGAACATTTTCTGTTTACTGTGTATTCCCTACGAAGCAACAACAAAAAGGAAAGTTAACCTTTTGTAGGCAATAGTTCTCTCTTTTCATAATTCCTTTTTTAAAATGTACAGTCAGAGATACTATTTACATACAGGTATAGCCTGGCACACAGAACCACTACTTACAATCGACAAAACATAGATCATCATAAGGCAAAGTAAACTGGGTCTTTCATATGGTGCTCAGTAACCTGGATATAAGATTTACTGGTTTACTGGCAAGAATAAAACCTACTTTAAAGCTCTGAATCTCATTTTGTTATAAGACAAAAGTGATTCCTCATCTCTACATTAAACTAAAGAATCACCCAAAACATGGAGCAGATCGATTTTTTCTTCAGAATTATTGCTGGAGAAAATATCTGCAACATGCCCTTATTTATGAGCAACTTCTCACTTTTGTATCTTATCTATATTCTTTACATAGAGCACAATGTCCTGTCCAATAATTCATTTACATACACATTAAAACAAATTAGTACATTGAGTACACACAGCGATGCTGACTTGGAATTACTTCATTCTTTCTTACAAATGCTACTCAAATGCTCCACCCATGAAGTTTTTCCTGACCATGAATGAATGACAAAACAGCCACCACTTGTGACTAGAAAGATTAGCTGATTTTTTTTTGGCTGTGTCAAATATGAAATAACATTTGTAAGTCCTAAAATTGGGACACTTTCTTACCTTTACTTCTACCTGTGTACAGAGTGCGAGTTATAAATTAGACTTGTACACAGAAATCAAGAAGTTTAGACATGTATTGACTTTTACCCAACTCGGGTACATGATACTTCAAACCAGTGGTACTGCTTTTGTAATTAATTTGTTTTAAAAAAAAAGAGCAGCTACTGTATATTTCTTTTCTAGTCTTTAAAAAGAAAACTGATGAATTATGCTTTCATAAATAAGGTATCATTTTTATCACTTCGTTTACTTGTGACATACTATGCACACCATACCTGCCAGAGTTGTAGCAATACATACTCAGATTTGTTGTTCAAATATATATAAAATACTCTTATGAGATTTGTCAACAGTCTTTACGACAAAGCTCAAAGACAAAACAGTACTTACACAACATAAAGAAAAGTCTGTTTTCAAAAAACAAACAAAAGTATTTTCCACACAACTGTGCATATAAAGTCCAAAATATTTGCAATGTCACATCCATTCCCGACTGAGGGCGCTACCACCAGGGGGCGCTACCGCCTGCGACTGTGCCTCGACGTCCTCGCAGACTGGAATTGGAAGTACCAGAGAGTCATGGGAAGGTTTTGGCAGCCCATGTAGGTGACACGGAGTTCGTGTGGGGTGAGGAAGGGAAGGGTGTCACAGGGGGCGCCAAACAGAGTGGTGTTTGCTGCATTCCATGAACTTTCAAACATGAGAGGCGTCGACGTCAGGTTCTCCTGATAGTCCTGCTCGGTAGACATGAAACAAAGGGGAGAAAAGTGATCAAATTCAAGTTTTAGGACATTAATTTAGCAAAGATCACAGAGTAGAATGAATGGAGAACAGTCTTAAAATATCTTTTATTCTTGTTAAATATTCAACCTGCCTTTTTATCAACTTAGAATAAAATATTGAACAAACAAGTTCAACTTCAACATGTTGAATTTGAATGTGAATGATGTGCAAGAGGACCTGAACTTCCTGACATGCATTGTAACTTTTAGTACACTGCTAAACTATGTCATAATGAGCTTTTTTTAATGACAAATGTCCACCAGGATTGGAACCAAGTGAGATACGGGTGACTCAAAAAGTAAGTCACAAAATCACACCCAAGTAGGGTAGGCCTATATATAGAGTTACAAATGCCCTTCACCAAGCATTATAGAGTTGATGTCCTCTAGTTGGGCTCACAAACACAAAGTGTCATGCGGAACAAAGTTAATAGATTGGTATGTGAATATTTGGAAGTATTTTGCCTACCACTTGAATGCTTAGTAAAACAATGCACTCCCCTACATGGTATGCTTGATTGGTAGAATGTGATGGAAGCTGCAGAACCAAATGAAATTATGATAATTATGCAGAATAATGCTTAATCACATAAAGAAATTTTGACATGTGTCATGGTCAAAGTTTGTTAACATACTGACCCTATAGATGTCGTCCACACACATCGTGGTGTGGTTGGAGTTGACCCACTGGCTGGTCAGCTCGCTGTTCCATGAATACTCCAGACTCCCTCCGCTGGTGAAGATGACCACATTCGGGTGGTGTTGCTCAGGGGCAGACTCCAGGGCACTGACTAGTCTTCCCGAGAAGCTCTGGTCAGCAATGATATAGACTTGTCTTGCACTGCAGTCTGCAATATCATGGAGGAACTCGGCCACAGTGTACTGCTCATTTTCATCAGCCTGCAAGGGTACAAACCAACCAAAAACACTATCAATATGCTGAGAAAAAAACACAAACCCATAATTTATCAATACCTCTCCTCTTTTAGTTTTTAACTTTCTAATGATATTTGGGCAAATTTCAATAATCGATGGAAACAGAAGCATAATTAGTTTTAATCCAGATTGCATAAATTGACTACCCTGAGGATACATCACATGGAACTCCTCAGGCTCAGGATTGGATCTGTTGAATGGCCCTCTACAAGTCTTTGACTTACTTGATGTCATCATAAATAATTCAGATAAGCTATCCAACATACATGGGTGTGAATCGTAATCTGTAATCTAACATTAGAGTCAGATAAGTTCAAATTTCAGGACTCCTTCTTAGAGGCATGGTATAATGATATCCTGTCTTCTGTATCCAGGGTAGCCTCTTCAGTGTCGCCACTGTTCTAGTAGACGGTCCTGCCATTGTTATTACCCTCGCTTTGCCAAGTACCAAATTTTACATCTGGGTCGAGAGGGACATGGTAAATAAAAACATCTTGTCCAAGGACATAGGCACTTGACAAAATTTGAACTCGGGACCTCCAATTCAAAGTCAAGAGTCTTAGCCACTATGCCACAGTGCCCCAGACTACCCAGAGTACAATGGTTCCAACATACTATTTCAAGAAAATTTGGAGGGGTCTTTGGAATGACAAACTAAAATTGTACTGGTAGAATAGAAATAGAAAGATTATTATATTAGTATTATGTTGTATTATAGTATTCATGTCAAATATCTGTCATTATTCTGAGTCTGTATTTGCTCTTGGTGCATTATTTACATTGTACATTATTTAGACATTCTCATTATTATATTCCTTACTATAAGTACTACATTATTACGATTATCTTTATCTATCATCTCCAGAGTGTCTGACTCACGATGCCATCTTGGTCTAGGTCCCATAGCAGCATAGTACCATCCGCTAAGGTGGGGCTGTTGAGGTAGATAACCAGACTCTCCACACAGTACGGATTCCTGCACAGTGCGCTAAGGTGATTCTGGATGGCTATCTTGTGGGTGGCTGGATACGAGTGACGTAGTCCCTCCTCATCAATGTTTTCTGCATAATATAAGTGATTCAAGATAGACCATCATTATCATCGAATCTTTCATGGTAGCTTTCTGCAGATTAGAGTAAATCTGTTGATCTGAATACTTGGTAATACATGCCAGCTTTAGATTAATACCACCAAGCATGGATGCCAACCTTATAAACAGCATTACAATTTCTTTCCTTCTTTAAGGCTGAAAGGGTCAATTATTTTCTGTTTGAAAAAAAACAAAACACAATATTTATTGTTCACCTTTCTTGCTACAGATATGTGTAGTAATAGAATTTTGGGAAAACTTTGCATTAAACCTGCAGTATTTTTGGCATTAATGAAGTACAAAATACTGTAGAAAAAAAGTAAAAGATGACAGCTCTGAACCAAGCCAGCAAACACTTCTTTCTGTCTCTCTCCGATCATTTATTTCAATTTACTATTGGCCCCAGCCTCCACACGACTCCTCTTCTGGAAACATTACAACAAAGAAGACATGGATGGGATGCAGTCTGTTTTGGTTACCATGGTAATGAGGAAGTGACGTTGGTAAATACCTAGCACGCTGCCTGTATCAGCAAAGAACGTCTTGATGCTGGGCCGCCTGAATCCATTCTTACGGAGGGCGGTGTACATGTCCCGGATGTTGTCTGCCTGAGCCTGCTGACTAATTTGGCGACTCCAACCTCCCGAGATGAGAACAGCTTGGTCACAGATTTCATACACTTTGCATCTTGCTTTCACCTAGCGGTGAGAAATTACGAAAAGTGACAGAAATTTGTCAATTATTGTCCACAGATTTCATACATGTTGCATCTTGCTTTCACTTAATCTGCAGATAGGAGGCTTAAATAACTTCAAGTGACAGAACTTTGTCAGCTATTGTCACAGACAGCTATGCACATCAATCATCACTGAGATTTATACCGCTTTAAGTCACTCGCCGGTTTACTAGAATACGGCTTGTATCAAGAGTTCACACGTCACACTCAATGATTATTATCATTATTGTTGTCAATATTAGCAATATTATTCTAACATTAATGCAAGCTCTCTTATCATCATTATGATGACCATCAGAATCTTGATGTGATAAAGCTCCTTTGTTACTACAACAACTGTCAATATCACCAGTAGCGTCAATTATATCATCATTAATTTGTATGGTTTCAAACTTGACAAATTGATGCGTTCTGTGTTCTGTGTTCGACATTTCGTGACTATGGCTACTGACTTAGTCATAACTAACCCTCCCACTGGTTTGCAAACGACCATAATACTTATAAGAATCATGATTTTCAGAATTTGCACCTACATCCCAACTCGTTGTGATCGGAAGTTTTTGAGTGTTTGATTTTTTAAAGATTATTCGACTTAAAGGGTCCAAGTGACTCTACCTGATTTTCTGTGAAAAACACAATTTTAGCGAATATTCGGATGCCTTGTGAAGCAATGATATAATATAGTTTGCATTAATTGTAGTTGTGATAAACATCACATTTTAATGATTAAAACATGTGGAACTTGAAGATTCCGTTACTTTCAACGTTTATGTCTAATTTTGATGAAACTTCTGTCATTGCTTGAGATGACTTTTTTTCTGCACATTTTCGGCTAATTTGAGAATGGGGTGAAACTGTGCTTTAAAATAAACACATACATACACACACACACACGCACACACACACACACACACACACACACAAAGATAGGAGTTTCTTACGTCGTGTCCCGCACCCACCTTGAGCGAGGGCAGCTCGCACCGTCTCGTGTTCTTGTTCAGCTCACAGTTCATCGAGTAGTTAGCTGTGTGTGTGCGTTGGGTGGGGCACGGTCCGAATCCTAGGATGGCGTCCTCTCGGCATACCAACTGCTGCTCTCTCGTCTGAATGGGTGAAGAGGATGGAAGAGGGGTGGGGCAGAGGTGGGGGGGGGGGGCAGGTGGATGGGACGGGTGGGAGGATAAGACACGGGTAGGCAAGGGAAATATATGAAAATAATTTTGTTTCATGAAGAGTTTGATTTAGATAAAATTCTCTAAACACAAACAAAACAAGTTGTGTGAGAATATACACACAAAATTCAACACCTTGTTCAATGTACTTCGAAAGAACGAGTGAGAGAGAGAGAGAGAGAGGGAGAGAGATGGACTGAATACAAGAAGTTGGGACACATTTTAATAGGATGCTAATAAAGGTTGCGGTGTTTTAAGTGTGTATTTCCGTCGATAGTGTTCGATTTTTCAATTTCCATTGTACAATCCTTTGCGTCAGCAAGATCTACCGCAAAGGAAGGACAGCATTGAGATCTGAGAGCAAAAACAAAGTGTTCCTGAACAACTGCTGTATGATCACATTCATCAACCAGCGATATATTTCAACCCATACTCTTGCGGCTTCCTTGATTTGTGTATTTGTTTTCAAAACAACTCTGTTATGAAAATAGGGGCAAAATGAGACTTCGAGTGCCTATATATCACAAACGGCTATTTCCATCGGTGAATGCAGTCATTTGAAATTTAAATGAAGCCGAAATAATTGTAGCACCCTGTCGAGGTATGCGCCCACCTCATCACAAAGTGACCGACAAGTAGACTTATGTTTCGCATGGACGGCATTCACGGGGACTTCAAAGGTAACGAGAAAAATGTTTCACTGGGGCATAAAATTACTGAGATGTGAGTTTAAACGCAGCGTAAGGCAGTCAGAATAACAGTCAAACTCTTGTCGATAGCATCCTAGTTCGATATTAAGTGATGCTCTACCTAAATCAGCGGCTTCTTTTTCCTCACCACGTGACAAAATTGAAAAGCCGAGAGAGGTACAAAGGATAATCGTTACAGTCCTTAATTTCACAGTTGGGTGATTGAGTCGGATTGCGAAAACTGTATTAGTTTCTTTGAAAATGTTTGTGGGATTTCGTTATTTCCTGTTGCGGCTACTTCTTTCGGCCAAACGAAACCTGGCACTGCCCATTTCGTCCTCCTCCATCCCGAAAGAAAATTGAAAACCTGAAAACGCGCGATAAAACGCAAGAACGCGCACCAACCGGAGTCACACTCAGGAGCATGCAGGAGGCATTTGTTACTCTGTCAATTCTAAGAGCGTTTCCATCTGTTAGAAAAAGGTACTTTTGAATTGAAACAGTTCCATTTTTGTAGCGGCGATCGACAAGAATCAGAGGTTAAACGTCTCTGTTCTTAACACCCTGCATAGAGCACGCTGCGCTCTACACAAGCGCCACAATAGCGACAATAGGTCGACGTCAAGCCGTAGCTATAGCACGGCACACATCAAAGAGCGGGCCGCTCTCGGGCGGCCCTTTTCCTTTGATCTGCGCTCACCGCTGTTTTGTTACTTCGCCTTCTTCTTCTGCTATTTAAACTGCCCTTCTTCACAATATCCACGCTCAATTGATTCCAAAGAATACAGAATTGCATTACCACTATTCATTCTAATATGCTCACAAATGCGGTGAGTTTGCTCCCCAGTCTAGCGAGATTTCTTTGGCAGCACAATAGCGGAGAAGGGTCTCCGTGGAGCAGCTATCTTACGCCCAATAAAAGCCGCCTCTTTCAAGTCGACTGCCCAGACTCGTACGTTTCGCATCAATTTCTCCTTCGTTCCCGATAAAAAGGACTTCATCACAAAATGCCCTTGAAACTATTCTCATATAGTATTTAATCGGGATGATTTTTTGCCAATCTATGCGATCAACTTTCCTCGCTTGCCGTTCCCTGTTTTCAGAGTCAACACAAACACTCGTCTCACTGCTCAAGGGACTGCTTCATAATTGTCGTTTTTCCCAGAGCTGTATAAATGAGAAGTTAAAAAAGATCGTCCAATCATGCAGCCCTCGAGAAATAGACACCTCTTACTCAAGACAGATGTATCAATACTTCATATTCACAATTCCGCGTTATTTGGAATAGAATCCCCCGGGGCGGTTAACACCCGTTCTCAGAAATATTATTTCAAGATGAGCTTTCGCAGGGTTTAACGGCACCATTTCTGTTTTAACTTCAGTGCTTTAACATGAGTGAAGAGTGGCGTGAATTTCGTTCTTACTCCACACGAGTATAGACCTGCAAGTTCAATTCTTAATCTTTCCTAATCTTCCACTAATTATAGCTTAAACAGAACTTTCATAAAGCAAATAAATCGACGTCCCGATTTGCTGGATATTCTAGCATCTCCAAAATGTTGCATTCCTGACAGAAGATTATACAACCTGACACTGATTTTATATCCTCCCATGATGACATGTCTGCCCAATACGATATGGAAATAAGTTGTTCATTCAAATATTATTAAGGATGGACAACCTTTTCTTTGTTTGTCTGTTTGTTTGTTTGTTTTCTAGAGGTCCAGTTTGTAGATTTTTCAGGGCGTGATCTGCCCCCCCAAGGAAAAACGCAGTATCTACATCCAGCTCCATTTCTAAACAACCGAGATATTCACCATTTTATATTTTTGCCAAAGCCCCTGGAAAATATGCTCTTTTGAAAAATTCCTTCATTGTGGAATTTTAGTCTATCTAGCTACCAATTTTCCTGGAAAATATCATTTTGTGTTTTTGTTTTGTTTTTCAGTTATTGATGAAAATGTAGATACTTTGGGGAAACCCCACGCAATTGACTGATTTCCCCAAGGAAAAACGCAGTATCTACAATGGAACGAATTTCCCCAAGGAAAAACGCAGTATCTACAGCGGAATGGCTAGGATTAATCTTCTGCCTTAATTATGTATGCATGTATACATCATTGTTCCTGGGGCCCTGAGGGATGTATCCTCCACCCCCCCCCCATTTATGCCCTAATTACAGAACAGGCTTCATAAGATTATTAAATAACAGATCGTTCTTGGAACGTTTTGCTTAAAAGTGTATCCCAGACCGATCTTGCTGTAGGCCTAACGTTATGTCGATACGTGTTTAATATGAAGCTTGCCAGGGCTGTAATGTGATGCTACATGGCCTAGCCGCTAACTAGCATCTAGAATACTAGATCTAGATCTGTACAGTCTAGGTTACAGTCTGTCTAGACCAAAATAAATCTAAATCGGATGTCTGGACCTAGATCGATCTAGACTAGGTCTAGTTTTTATATTGTTTATTCTAGGCTGGCTACGTAGCAGGCTACACGAGTCTACTGCCTCAGGCTATACATGCACGATGCTCACAGAAAAAACAAAAATAGCCTAACGTTAGAACTGCAGAAGGTTTAAGCCCTACACGAGCCAGGACTCTTTGATTAGAAAAAAAAAAATACATCTAGAACCGGTCTAGAATGAAGTGACATCCGCTCTCTAGGCCTATTCCTTCTGGATTGAACCTAAGTTTAACGTCATGTAAATTTGTAATGTAACTTTTTTTTTTAGTTGTAAGTTATGTAGCATGCAGCATGGGATCATGCATGCATTTTACGCAACCCAGTCTCACTAGGGTCTAGACACTGTCTAGATCCGATAAGAATTAAAATACAACTTATTCTTAACTGTCTCTATTTTGTCCATTTACCGTGGTACCTATTTTTCACATGGACCCTAATCTATTGTCAACTATGTAATTTTAAGACAGTATGGTATGGAGTAGATAATTGAACATTGACACTTCACTAGACTTAGGTCTAGGATTCTAAAAAGTGGTTAAGTTTTAGACTTCTTACTACAGGCCTGCCCTAGAGTAGGCCTATTCAAGTCCTACACTAGATCTTTCTTTAGGCTTTCGGAATACGGACCCTGAAAGTTCTGATTAACGTTAAGTCTAACATTAGAAAAGAGACGCAAGACTCAAACGTTACTGTCTAGACAAGTCTAAAATAGGCCTAGGCCTACTTAGACTTAGATCTAAGGGAGGGTGTAACATGTTACATAACCTGACGTTTATCCGATACAACACAAATAGATCTAGATCTATTGCCTTTCGACGAAACTTTCGGATGCGGAGCCTGAGGAATTTTGACAAGGGTCTAGGCATAACAAAGTTACTTCACAACAAGTTAATATTGAAATAGTACGGATAATGTTCATCATTGAGGTAGAAAATATGAAAGAATAAAGCTGATCGTTTATCACACGAAGCGAAGTAAACACAAATGTATGCATTTGTGTTTAGGATACCTAGGCCCTACCTCGCTTCGTGTGACAAACATGCATTTGTGTTTACTTCGCCTCGTGTGACAAACAATCAGCTTTATTCTTTCAATATTGAAATAGTTTTGAATAACTCACTCATTATCTGCAGATAAATTTTTCTTGAGGGCTAGGCTCACGAGCAATTTTCCCCACGACAGCATTTTGTTTTATTCCAAGTACACACTCCCACTGTATGCTGACTAGCCGGGCCCTGTGCTGACTGTACTGCTGCACAGCATCAGTGCATGCAGCTAGCTGCAAGCTGTCAGTGTTGTGTTGTATTGTTTAATGTGCACTCGGTTAGTCTTAATCACACACTGTGTTTTATATTAGGATCACGATCTCATCAAAATATTTACTAATCAGTATTGTTTCGGTTGGATATTTTGAACATTATGTCTTATTATTGAGTAAGTATATCTAAAGAAAGTAATTTACGTTCAAATTACAGAATAACCGGCAAAGTGTTCACATATATAAATAACAGTGTCTGGTAATTAAGACTAGCTTTGTAGATACTGCGTTTTTCCTTGGGGAAATATTCATCATGTAGATACTGCGTTTTTCCTTGGGGAAAGTGCAAGTTAAGTGTAGATACTGCGTTTGGCAGTTACGGAAAAGTGGCTTTCTAAACATTTTTTCAAAAATCTGAATATGTCATATGAAGAAGGATTGCCCACTGACTATATTTATGCAAAAAAGTGAAAATCGCCAAAAATGTTAGATACTGCGTTTTTCCTTGGGGGGGCAGTGATACTGTTTTGGTAATAAACACGTGTTGCACCAACATCACTCGAGCCGCTAGAAATGAAAATGCTTATCAACACTTTGTATTGTGACCTTTATCAACAAATTTCATGAAATTTACTAGAGCACACAATCACAATCATTTCCGTTTCCTAAATACAATTTATCATCTTCATTTATAAAATAGTACGATCATTTCATCTTCATTAGGTTCTTCCTATTCAATATGATGGCTCACAATCTCTATCGCTGAACTCATCATCAGCGGCACGACATCAAAGGATGATTTCCGTCGAACAATTTGTGACTAATCAGTCCCATCATGTCTACCGCTACCCTTCACAATGGAGCAATAAAACGAATTTCTGCTGTATATCTCCCTAAATTTAATCATCATTATTAATCCCAGATGTATGGAGGAAAAACCTTTATTTTCTTCTTGTTTTTGTTTCATGCTTGTGTGAGCCTTTTCCACTCTTCTACCGCCAGATATGATATCTGTAATCATGCTATCTCCATATAATTGTGGTGCACTGGAATATCTTCAGATAAGATTGGGTGCATGCAAGACAAACTGTCTGAAAGGGACGCCAGAATCGTGAATTCCTCTAAATTTGCTGCGATATTGATCAACTCATCGAACCAAAAATTAATGTTCATGTCACTGTCCGCATTACGAGAACACTAGGATCGTAAGAATGTCTATATCAATTTTTGTTCTTCTTTTCTGAACACAAAACTTGAGTCATTTATTCATTTAGTATCCACAACGAAGACATTTTAGATGTCATTTTTTGCTAACAAAACTAAGTATGTGAAAGAGTTTCGGCATGTGGGAATGCCCTCTTTGATATGTACTTGTCTAAATTTCTTAACGGATTACATGCTTAACTCATAGATGAACATCTCATTTGATAACTGGTGGCAAAATGACCGAAACATTGTGAGTTCGTGCATATCTTATACTTATTGATAGATGCGCCAAGAAAAGAAGAGAGAGAGAGAGAAAAAAGAGCTCTGTGAAATGATAATAGTGTCAACATGGTAGGCCTATTGCCTTGCGCCTTGAAGTAGTATTTTCATTTCCGTGGTTTAATGATAAGAACATAACTATGATAATACTAGTGATAAAGATGATTTAATATGATTATAATAAAAATAAAAATGATAAAGACAGTGGGAGCAAAGATGAATGCAGAAAGCATACTGCGTTTCTATCTGATCATCTCCTTCACAACTGAATTCTAGATTAAAAAACAAACCAACCGAAAAACAAAACAAAATTCGTGGAATTACGCTATTGAAAGAATCGTCAACAGTAATGCTCAATTTTGTCATCAACTTTACGTAATCTTGTTTACAAACATTCCTCCTACACAGCTTCTCTTTGCCTTCTCTGAAACTCAAGAGCCATCAATAAGGTTGGATGCATTGCCCCCTTTTAAGGCTCTTCAACACGCGCAAGTTAGAGGAAAAATGGGTCATAAACTCCTTCAATCTTTGAAACTCCCTAAATGAACTCGGCAAGTCACGTGACTAAGGTGGTTAGGGTTGAATAGTCGAGCTCTAAACAGAAGGAGTCACAAAGGCTACTTTAGACAAACCTGGGCGCATAATAAAAGTTGCGAGGTGTGAATTACTCCCTTTGATGGTCGCGTATGAATGCCGGGAAATAAAGCGGGTTTATTGAACGTTTTAAGCCGAAATATAAAACATTACGGTCCGGCGTGCGTGCTCCAAATAGCCATTTGTTTTCCTGAGATAGAGTCTGTGTATGTACACCGAGGTGTTCAAGAGAAAAAGAAATCCGTAGAAGATGACAAAAGTGAATTGGTCCACTGTACATGCACGTTGTCTATAGCACTGTATAGATTCCACGAAAACCGTCAACTTTAAAAACTCTGTGTTGAATCTCGCCAATAACGTTGGTAGAAGTGGGATATTACAGGAGTACATGTTTCACACTTCATTAGTTTTGATTTGTATCACAGACATATATTTTTAAAATGTTATCTATCTAACACGACGTACACTGTACTCCATTTACAATGTCTCACAATGTTTATGTGGAATATGAATACATTATAGGGTAAGATTAGGTAAACAGTAGCTTTGGCCCCAAGGTGGCCGGGGGGGGGGGGGGGGGGTGGAAGCACCGGTCCCTCGCATCGGCCATGAACAAACCTGAAACTACAGTCACCAATGTACTTACTCATACAACTATCTGCTGATAAGCTCTTTCATTTGTGGCGAAGAGCATCCCTCAATTTAGGGGCTTTGGGGCCCCTGGGGGCCTCCCTATAATAACGGAGGTGATGGTGCCCATTTGCACGAATCAAGATCCTATCCCTCCTTCGGATGCTACCTGACAAGTTTAGTGAAAAATCTGCCATGTGGTTTACACGAGGAATCTGAAAATGTGGGAGACATTTGAGTAGATGATATGGGGTCATCCCACTAGACCGACACCCACGAGTCATACAGCCCACGAGTTCGACATTGGAAACAGGTCCATGAGTCATACAGCTCACGAGTCATACAGCCCATGAGTTCGACACTAGGTAAAAACAGCCCACGAGTTCGACAGATACAACACGGGGCTTAATGTGTCGGTCTCGTGGGCCCTGTTAGCTTAGTGTCGAACTAATGGGCTGTATGACTTGTGAGCTGTATAACTCATGGGCTGTATGATTTGTGAGCTGTATGAATCGTTGGCTGTATGACTCGTGGGTGTCGGTCTCGTGACGTGCACCCGATGATATTACCTCTTTAGTCTGCCAATTTGCATGATAGGTGCGGTCGATATCAATATTCGTTGAATATACATGTGGGACTTAAAATCTCACTTCTTCTTTATTTTGAGTCCTGTTTCACTGAAACTTGAAAAATTATGCGTCTGCTTTACACTATTTTACAGTCAACATGAACATGCATGATGTGTCATAACATTCAAAGTGTAATGCCTTTTTACTTTGCAACGATAATCATATAATTGGAGTCATGAGGTCAGGAGTATAGAATTAGAATTATACTGATGGACATATCTTATTTCGCCTATATAATTCCTGTTGAATGAAAAGCGCGTTACGTCCAGTTTATTACTTTATCTCGTCTGTAATTATGGAACTCGGATTCCCAAGAAGAAGGGGACTACGAACCTCGTCAAACGGAGCGTAGACCAGTGGCAGGAAATTAATGTCACATCGCCGACGTCCACTTCGAGGCCATAGTCGATTTCGACAGCGCTGTTTCTCAGCTAGTTGGAGACATTCGCCGCTATCTAGGTAAAACAGAGACGAACAAAAAAAGAGATGCAAAGGAAACAAAGTCAATTCTTAGAGAATATCGTCGAAATTTTATTTGTAGCAACGCATATTGTATCTTATACTCCATGTCTGTATCGTTCACACTGGTCATACTGGTACTCACTAGATTGACTGCGTGAAACGCTAATAATCGGATCGTCCTTATTTGTGTGCTTAAAATGACTTTAACTGCGCCTTTTTTCCTATAAAACAAACTATATGTTTTATGGCATTAATATTAATCCTTTGAAAAAAACTCTAGCATTTGTTGTTGTTGATGCTGTTTCACAGCAAATGTAACTGATTACTTTACACATTTAACAAACAAATACTGTTCCAGTGACACAATAACTGCTATTTTGGTGTCAAGGCCACGCAGTGCGGCAAATGACTTGGAAAACATGTTGACTTTTGTTAGTGTTAATCATATTTATTTGTCCGATCTTGGTCAAACTGGTTGAGTCGCTCACTTTGATTTCAACCATTTCAGAGAGGAGTTTCATTTTTGAAGCCAAAACAATGTCTCTTCGCAGAGGACAAAAACCGTCAGACCGAGAAGGGGAAAGACAACCCATTTAGATGATATGAGACTGGTGTTTGTAAGAGGGACTATGAGTTGAATACACATTCCGCAGCGTATCTTGGTAGGAATTCTATCGCTGAAATGTTCCTCGTTCCCAGTTCACTCTCTTTCTCGGCCACACATCGGATACTTGTTACAACGGCCACGGCCTATTAATGACGTCAAGCGAAGTGCGTGTGCGTGATTTATGGGGCGAAGCGCATCATATTCGCGACCTATCTGGCCCACTGCTATATTACCATGATTTCAATTAGCATCGTCGAAGAACAAAGGAATCTTGTGTCGAAATATATATATCCCAAATAGGCAGCTGGATGACAGTATTGACAGAAACCCAAAAAATAGTTCAAATACTTTGGTTGACTTCTTTTATTGCAGACTTTTTTAATGTTTCAATAGGACATTGCAAATGATATAAATATCCCTTCAGCAAGTATAGATGGGAGACGTGATATATGACTGAAGAAACGAATAATCGGGGTCTTCCAGGTACAGCTACTCACAAATTTAACGTTCATTATCAGAACAGCGCGTTCTTTCTTTAGTATCAACAGACCCAAGACAATAACTGAACGGCCATTAGTTTTCATAATGCCCCGATTATGATATCACCCAGCAATAATAATCCCTCGACGATAATGACACATCCCCGATGTACAATCATACGATTATTCGAATGAAGCAAAGTTCACCAATGTAGAATACCCAAGGGTCCACCTTACTCACAGCCCCTCCTGTTTTTAATTTTCCCCGATTTCAGTGGCAAAAAAATGGAAAGAAAAATTTGTTTACCTGATGACAATTAGCTTGGTGTTTGCTGTTTTATCATTTTAAAAAGAGGTTATTTTGGACTGTGCAACCTGCGTGTCTGCGTGTATATAATAGACGATGACGAAAGTGAGGACATTCTGTACAACGTTTCGGCTAATACTTTTGGGATTCTGAGAAAAAAATTTGATCCAGACATCAGTTTTATGATGAAAATACATACAAACAAATGAAAAATTTTTAGGAATTCAGGGTATGAAATAATTGCATGATTGTTTTCAAAGAAAATTGAAAAAGTTAACGGAAGCAAAAGTTGGAGAAATGATTCCACAATAATAAGCAAACGCAACCACTCAGTGACAGGGGAGTAAAGAGACCCAACTCTATTAACGATTTAGAGTCATATGGCACACAGGTACCGCACCAGTCTATTTCCGAGTCCTATCTGTCCAGAATGATCACGTTTATAGCTCGTTTCCTCATAGTCCTGTTAGCGAAGCTACACGCCGGGCCAGCCGATGGCATGTGAACGAGATCAGCTTGCAATCACTCAGATTTCCCGGGTATAAAATTTCAGGGAGAGAGAGAGAGAAAAAAACTCCCTCAAATTCCAAGCAGAAAGACATTTTCTTTGACATACACGTAGCAAGAACAACAAGAGATGTTGTTCCCGATGCCACGCTCATTTCAAAAGTAAGAAGTTTAAGGAAACATTTATCTAGAGGAGCAATTTCTCTCCAAAACACGCCTACCAGCTCCAGAAATACCTTTACCAGGACTGTCTACGTTAGGCCTCTATTGAAATGCATAATTTCAAAGTAAAAAAAACAAAAACATAACACTATCTGCGACTTACCCAAAATGATTGTAATAACATCTCTACACGTGAAATCCTTAACTAAACCAACGCTGACAAAAAAAAAAAAAAAATCTCCATGCAACTCTGATAGGACATTTTCCGTGTGATGTAAATTTAGTCAGTATCCACGTTTGAATTGAATCATGTAGAGCCACATCAACTGTCAGAATTGTAGCAGTTGCATAAGAATCAAAAGAGACTAAAATGAGGAATTTTATATTTGCTCTTGGATTTTTTTTAAAGACACATTCACTACAAAGTCACCACCAGATAAATTATGGAAGTTAGATAAGCAATCAATTTTTACTGCGCTAAAAGAGTAAAAATCATGTTTTTCGTTTATAGCATCGGAATCCTTTCTTTCTCAAAGACACCATTGTAAGTTCATTACAACTGTTCAATCGTTTGACTGGAGGGATACAATATTATTCATTCTTTTCGAGCTCATTTCTGATTGAAAAATGAAATTAAAGATTTCCAGGAAATAATACTGTATAAAGAAGGACAAATCATCATGAAGAATAGTCACACTATCAATCAATATTGTAAATAGATAAGATTAGACAAAGTATGATACGCTTTACAAGGTAAAATGAAAATAAGAATCTACGTTAAACACTTTATTTTGCATAACACCTTCAATTTAATTCCTAGTGTATGCGATCAAGAATCATGATATCGAGGTCTCGTCATCAGCTAGTTACAACAAAGCCTCGAGGTATCATCACCAACCCCAACCCCCCCAAAAAAAAGTAAATAAATGAATTAAAAAAGAATGTACCGAAAGTGCGCTTCAGATCTCTTTGGTTTCTGCACGTTACATGTACAGCTAACTTTGCAAGACCATTTCCAATCCATACCGCTAATATGAGAGAATATCCAATTAACGGAATATCCAATTAACGGACAACGAAGAAAGCAAATATAAAAGAAAGATCTACAGAGGTGAATACGAACATTCTGTACTTATAAGTTTATCAATCAGATGCTCCCTATTCGAAACCTTTAGTTGCCATATGAGATACTTCTTGTCTTTGTGTAAAATGACCCGCTATTTAAGAAGACTACGCTTATATAGGTTTTGTACGTGAGACGATCACAGGAATGTCTTGAATCCTGCCGTGGCGGCGTCTTCTTTCAAGTCCGCCAGTCATGCCAGTTGACTTACCAATCACGGACTGTCTGCAAACCAGTCAAATTGTCATATCTGTAGGTCAACCCTGCCACTGGATTACCTCCACAAGCCTTTTTCTTATACCATTATTTCTGGAACACAGTAAGTGGATACGACATCATGTTCTGAATATCTGCACACTGGGTTACAGGCTGCATGTCGGATTGGACTTGAAATACGTTCGATTTCATGCGTCTACTCTTGTATACTAAATATGTCTTGAAATAAGGTTTGTGGGACGAGACTCTTTTCATACTTGAACAATGCATACCAATGTTTGCTTCAATTTCATCCGTCCTGATCAATCCAGAAAAAAGGACTAACAAATTCTCATGTCTTTTCAACGTGGCATTGAGAACAACAAAACAATATTATTTAAAGTGAGCTCTTTTCATTCACTGACTCGCTGCACAATTAACGTACCGGAGTTTGCAGCAAGAGTTGAATGCGAACATCGATACGACATACGTAATTAAATTAGTCACAGCTTAAAGCCATGATTGTTTTCGTTTGTTTTGAGCCATTTTAGTTTTGAAGACAACTTTATCTATCAATACTTGGTACACCATTCCTCTATCAACTGAATTTTCACCATAAACTCTCATTTGTGCCGTAAGCAAAATTTCCCTCTCGATCTCCAAAAGAGCTAGAGAGGGGAATTACGATTAGTACTGACATGGTAATTAGTGAGCAGAAAATGAGTGCAAAAGTTCATGACTCGTAACAAGGGTAAAACACTGTGTTTATTTCACGATGTCTCGCCCGCAACGTTTCTGACGAGAAGTCATGAAGTCAACGACATACGTTGATCACTTATAACCTGCGAATTTCTTTGGCTGATTGTCATGTCGTTAACCGCATTTCTTTACATTTTCAATCATGTATGTAGATAGGGGCAACCGCGTGAAACTTTACAATAACAATGGTTAACTGTCACAACTATGTGAATTGTTCTCCGTTCCTTCACCCTGTCTAATCCAGAACGATAAAAAAAAAGATAATAAAACAGCAGACTAGAATATCATAATTCAACATGTTGTATCAATCTATCTGTATACGTCTCTGCCCCCTACCTTTGTGTCTGTATATGCGCACATTCACACAAAGACATGTCATATGTTCTTCAATAGAAATTATCTTTTTTTAATATCTATTCTGCATAAAGTTTTTATAAAGGAACGGTAGCTTCAAAACGGTCACAAAGACCCATTTAGTTTGACAGGGAAACAAAACGGATTTGTCACGAGCATATATAACTCCAATTTCATACAGGTGGATCACAAATTCCTCTCCAATTCCTCTCCAATACGGCGTTATACATTTATAAAGACCAGTAAAAAACCATTCCTCTTCTTCATCCATTACCATTGCTGTTACCGTTCAACCCGGGCCTCTCTATCGCAGTGCACCCATAAAAATACAGAAATTGAGGAATGAATGCTTGTATCTATGATGAATGACTGGGTTGTTTTATTTGTTCTGTTTTGTTTTCGACACACATGCCCCCTTCATTTAGGGTGCACGTCACGAGACCGACACCCACGAGTCATACAGCCCACAAGTCATACAGCTCACAAGTCATGCAGCCCACGAGTCATACAGCTCACAAGTCATACAGCCCATAAGTTCGACACCAAGCCAACAAGGCCCACGAGACCGACACATTACGCGCCGTGTTGTATCTGTCGAACTCGTTGGCTGTTTTTACCTAGTGTCGAACTCATGGGCTTTATTTGCCTAGTGTCGAACTCATGGGCTGTATGACTCGTGAGCTGTATGACTTATGGACCTGTTTTCAATGTCGAACTCGTGGGCTGTATGACTCGTGGGTGTCGGTCTTGTGGGATGGCCCCTTCCTTTATGCCTTCTCTACTGCCCTACTGTGAAGACGCATTCAGTGCTAGACGTTCTCATTCTCAAGTCTTTGCAAATCGTCTCAAGTATCACACACACGATGGTAAGTACCATCCAATCAAAATCATGGTTTGGATTTCAGATGACAAACCTATAGCAAAGCTTGATTTTCGTTTACTACTTTTTTTTTTCCACGTTCTTGCAAAGACGTAATTTGTCATAAGCCCCTGTCTCTGATTCACATGAAACTTAAGATCCTGAAAGAAATTTTCCCGTCTTTACGGAGAATAGTGTGCAAATATATCGGTTCTAATATTCGTGATTACATGCGTAACAAAGAGTACAAAAAGCCCTGCAAATATTCTGTTCTTTTTGCTGAATAATTTTTGATTCTTCGTTGTTTTATATTGCTTCTCATCGTTTTCATTCAGATGCATTCCCCGCGTGTGTGTGCGGAGTGTGTGTGGGTGTGAATGTTTGTGTGTGTGTGTTTATCGCGAGTCCTGTTTGGATGTTGCAAAGATCAGCAATATCATTTCCCGTTCATATTTTCACATGTGAATGTCAGAAATCAGTATAGGATCAAGGCTTCCACGTGAGAACGCGGCTAACCGCCGACATGCCTTGAATATCGCCAGTGACCCGGATGTCAGCTGAAGGATGGTGCCATTTTAAAGCTCAAATCACGGTTTCACTCCGTCGAGTGCTGAGCGAATTCATTGATACGCGAAGCGCTGAAAATATTGTAGAAAATATCGATATGTACCGAAAATGTCATAATGACAGCATTTAACATTTATCAGTCAAATAACTCACACACGTTTTCTTAGAAGTAAAAAATGTGTTAGTTGCCATCAAACCCTCATAGAACTGTCATGACAACTTTTCTTTCGTACAGTAAAGTCACAGTACAATTTTACACATTATTTTCCTTTATTATACATGAGCTGAATTGACCTTGTATAGCTATGTATACGTGTTGTGCTATGATTTTATTTTTGTTTTAAATGATATAAATGAAATGAATTGAAATGAAATGAATAAACATTCATCTCATAAATTCCAATAGTTAGTCTCGATAATTCGCCTATAGACGGGCTACACGCCAGCAAAATTTTTAGTAGGCATCATTTTCTGTTTCTAATTTTACTTGTGGCTATCAAAAAGAAATAAACAACAGACGCTGAGATGGTCTTCCACACAAACACCGTAACCTTTTGGGTGTATCCATGTAAATAATAGCCATTGAATCATTGCCTTGAATATCATCTTAGTGTATCTTTAACTGATTTTGACAACCACGCCCTTACCAATAGGACATAATTCTGTCATGAAACATGAAAGCCATTTCTTCTTACAAGTGACGTAAATGTTTGAGGGCTCGACTAAAATGCCCCTCTGAGCGACATATTTCCTTTAACTCTTGATGGGAGAGGTTCCCTTGGCAAAGCAATCAAGTTCAATCAAATTTGATAAAGTCAAAACAAGGACACCAGCCACATTTGTCGCAAACACCGCAACCCATACTCAATGACACGATGCGACAACGAGCGGGGAATGTCGGAATATGTCTCCTACTTATAATTCTTCTTCATTGCAATCTGCATGTATATTATTCATCTCTTTCATTCTCTATTTTTCTTACGCTGTTCTTTTTGTCTTCCTTTCTTTATTCATTGTTCTATCTTTCGCAAATTCATGAACATGTAAATCTCATATATCATATACATAATTAGGGAGGGGGGTACACATAATGCACACACAGCAGTTGCACAGCAAAGAGATGTAAATAGAGAAAAAGAAACAGCTTACATCATCGAGCATCAATATCTATGCGCGATATCATTGTTTCGACAACCGTATGTCATTTACAATGTTTATGTCACAATCACGTCCGGGTGATTTTTGTGGTTCCACTGGCTCTCATACGGACGGTTTTCACCTCGTTACTCTGGCCAAGGAGGCATCACACACCTCCTTGATCTGACACTAAGCAACGAACAAATATGACAAAGTTCTCTAGCGTAAAAACTCTCGCGAAGTTCATCCTCTGAAGAGAGTCTTGCGACTTTCTTGTATGGATCTTTGTTACAAACTGTTGATTTACAATTGAACTATTAACTCTTAAATCTAATGGCACTAGAAATGAGTTTTGCCATCTATAAGGCATTGTCAATTGTCAAATCTTGAATATATAAAAGTAGACCAGGGCAGCATCGAATGGGCTTTCTAAGAACCTTCATAAATAAATTTTCGACTGAAAGGCTTGGGAATAAACTCCCAATATGGCTTATCTCAACTGCGTGTTCAGTTTTCGTTGATCTCTATTATGATTTTCTAATTGTATCACTGAAACCATACCCTGAAACAAGATATAAGCGTATGCATTATCTGTATGATATAATTACCCCACACTTTAGTTTCATATCGAATTTGTCCCCCCCCCCCCCCGACTAAACAGCACTACTCGAATAGGGTAGAAAAGTTGGTTCACATACATTGAACTTGGCTGCCCCCTGCTGCAACAGGTCAGGTACCAGGCTTACTTTGGCCGTGGACTCAAGCACGAGAATAAACCCACACTATCGACGCCGATGTGTATATTTACCCTCCTATTTACCCATCAAATAATTTGTGTGAGCACATCAATTTAATTTCCATTTCCTCTTTTCTCTCTTTTCCCCCACTCTCTTGCCTAAGTTCCGGAATTTCTCTAGATGGTTACCCCACATTCAGCAGAGGCGACAAGTTTCGTTTCTCGAGTACTTCGTCAAATTTGTTAAAATAAGAATTCAACTGTGGGGCAAGCCGCGGTGCTAGTTGAGCGTGTCTGTAAGTCAGCGGAGATCAAAGACTGGTGTGTCCCTGGGATCCGTGGAGTGTGAAGAGGGTGCGAAGACATGTAGGCTAAGGACGCTGTAATCCTGCACAATTACAGGACAAAGGGGAGATTTCCCTGGACTCTGCCTCTCTCGCCTAATCGTTGAGGGCGTTCTCCCAAACTTTTTCTTAACTCCTTGAATACTATGAGACGACACCAACGAACACAACTTATCGGTGAAGCATTGCAAGAGTCGGACTCTTTGACAGACACTTTGTCTTCCAAATATATAACAGGGACGAGACAGATTTCATCCATGAAAAAAAAAATCTTTCTTTTCAGTAGAAGTGATACGAAATTATTCATTGCAGAAGCATTAGTAAACGAAATAGCTTAATCAAATACGACAGGATGACATGTTTCTGTGTTTTGTGTACAGCAAAGGTATCATAGTCACGGCATGTTCATGTCAACCGTTATTGAAAGATTTCAACATGACGTCATGTACGATGACTACTTGCTATCAAAACTTTCTTCACTTACCCAATATTACACATATTAGTTCAAAGAGTTCAAAGCTGTTTTTTTTTTCTTTTAATATCCATTACTTTAGTTTAATGAATTTCTATTCAGGACAATTTCTGTAGGTCTGCAAGATAAAGCATCGTAAAGACTTGTGTACCTGATCCAGCAATCACCCATTCATTAAACAGATACCTTAGTGGGGTGAGTTTAAGTTTGACTGACAAGCGGTACGGGGATAAAGAGCCATTGAGATAGTTTCGAACATACGTTTCCTAATTCCCCAGTCAGCCGGGGGATCTCATTCATTGAACCGTCGCACCATATGTTAGCAAGATTCTGGATCCAATCATGCCTAGGCTCTCGGTTTGTTGATTTGTAATGGGGCGAGTCTCCAAGCATGGCTGTAGTTCCATGCTCCAAGGATGTACGTACTGTGTCAATACAGTATGTAATATGACTGGTAAATCTTACCATTACGTCATCTCATTGAACTGCATCATTGGTTTAAAAAAATACCATTCTCAAGAGAATCTGTTTATGGGTGACTTGCATCTCATGGACTACACTCCTATTGTGCGTGTTCATCATGACGGTAAAACAAACCGTTCCCCTATCTGAGGTTTATGGAGAGTCATGTCTGTGATCTACGCGAGTTTGGGTTGAGCAGGTGCCATTGATCCACCACCTCACTGGGCTGGCCCCGCGTGCAGAACTCTTCCAGCAGTAGCACACTAAGTTCACTTCAAATGTGTGCTCACTTCCCATTGCAGTAACATCCATTTCATTGTTTGAGAAGGATTGAAAACGTGAGACATACACTATCTTTTCATTTCATCTACCTGTTCTCACACAGAGACGAGGGATATTCAATGAGAGGAACGGGAAGATATGACACAGTTGTGGCAAGGCGATGTGACAGATGCCGAGGATTAGCATCGCGGCACCGTCTTTCATCCTCGCCTCTTTATCGCCAAGGTGTGTTGACTGTACGCTCTTTAATTCGTCACTATTTGTCTTTCTCAAGTGGGCTCGGGACATGTGGGTGCCCGGGGTCGTAAGAGGTGAGGAGGCAAGATTGGGAGTGGGGTGAGCTACGGCAGGGGTGTGAAGGAGATGGGGGTGGGCGTGGAAGAAGGTGTAGGGTGTGGAAGGTGTAGGATGTGGAAGAGCTGGGGTAAAGTGTGGAGGAAGGTGGGGATGTGGAAGAGATTACGTAAGGTGTGGATAATACGGGGCTAGGGGTATGAAAGATACGGAATATGCTGTGGATGAGAATATTAGTGAAAAAGATGGGGTAGAGTGTGGAAGAGCGGGAAAGGGTGTGGTAAATATGGGGTAGAGTGTGGAAGACATTGGGTATAAGGTGTGGAACGATTGGGGTAAGACGGGTGTAGAAGTGATGGGAAAGTGGTGGAAGAGATATGATATGATCATGGAAGATATGTTATGGGGTATCGTACGGTTTGGAAGACATGGGGTGTGGTGTGGATGAGATGGGGTATAGCGTGTGGAAGATAGGGGTAGGTGTGGAAGATTTAGGGTATGGTGTGGATGAGAATGGATAGGGTGTAGAAGATAATCATGGGGTAGCGGTTTGGAAGACGTAGGGCATATAGGGGTGGGGGTGGGGCAGGGTTGCAAAAGAGGGGTAGTGTAGGTTGTAAAGAGGGAAAGTATGGGTGTAGATAGGGTTTAGGTTGGGTACCACACAACTGTGGGATTACATGGTAAATAGTAAGACGCCATGGGAAGACAACGTATCACCCCTCTAAAGATTGTGTCAGAGTCTGTATAGGATTCATTACACGGATTACTCATGGTGTACGATTCAATCGATTAGGAGGTTGTGGGATGTAATGAGGGTGGCCCCATCTACTTTTCAATCGAATGACTCAGGTTCGGGCGCGGGTTCGAATCCCACGGAGTCTTACTGAGCAATACTGTGTGTTATCGTGCCGTCCCTTCTAGTAGAGGCAGGACACTCTGTCCATCGGATAGGACACAAAATAACGGTCCTGTGAGAGAGTCACAACCAACACACGATTGCTAATGGCAATAAATGTCACGTAAATATCGGGACAATTTATCAGCATTTCCACAAGAAATGGGGAACTTCATAACCTCAGTTCAACATTTTTAATGAAAACTTAAACGACAATGACGTTTTATATTTACGCACTTTGTTATAGTAAATTGATTATATGGTTGCCAAAGTTGTCCGAGTTCACAAACGCCATACTATCGAGATAATCGAGGGACAGTGATATTACAGGCGGAGTGTATTCAATACGTTTCTGAAATCTCGTAGATGATACTGATCTCTTACATGTATTGTCAAACTAACATATCAAACTTGTGACATATCAAACTTCTAACATATGAGTATCTGGTACAAGTAAGTTACGGCTATCAACATGAATCAGATTAATGCAGATAAATAATTATTACTGCCATCATTATTGATTTAATTATCTTTAATATAAATGCAACTACTATCAGCGATAACAAATTAATTAGAATTTCAGTTTCGCATGTTAACATGACGTTACATTTTGACCTGGTGACAGATTGATACGATATTCATTCTACAGATTTCAGAGCCATCGTAATCAGTAGAACCAGGACCATACAGATATGTGAATAAAATGAATACACAAGAAGCAACACAAAATCCTCTAAACCAGTGCTCGAATATACGCTGGTGTGCGTGTCTCGTATAAACATACTATATAGTGCACGAGTGTCGTTATTGCTTAGTTCATTAAAACTCGACATCAAACGTCTTTTCGTTGTTATCTCTTTCCAGGTGTTGCTATTCTTTTGATATCACCGTAATCCCGTGTGGTGAACGGATTATCACACCCTCTGTCTCAGGCCGACAACAAAGTTCAACAAATGCGTTGCCATGTAAACAAACATGCAGGCTTCGTCATTGCAGCATGACAACGGGAAACCATGTACAGAAAGTCCCGTTACTACATGTAAATATTTTCCCGGCCTTTTACCCAAAGTAAGACCCAATGTCGTGAACTTCAACAAGGCATTTGTCTTTTGAATATCTCCAGTTGGTTACATGTTCGTTAGTAGGCCTACATCTATTTATAGGATTCTCATATTTATGCAGACATAACAAATCCCTTTAGTTTGCTGAGAATAAGTAAGCTCCTGCCATACTACAATGACAAAGTATTGTTTTACTGTAAGTTTGGGTCATAACAGACATAATTTAACAGAACAGGCCTACATGTAGCTGAAAATGCAGGCAAAATTTCACGCCCATAATCCTTCCCGTCGGAATGGTGTCACAGAATGTGACACCATGCATAACAATAATGAATTATAGTTTTTGCTGTGTGTTTTTATAATGAAAGGTATGATAATTTTACTTGAATTTCATTCACAACTTTTTTTTTTTAATAAAGAGTCTGAATGAAATCAGAAGGTCATTATGCCATGAGATTACACATGACTATGCGTTACTAACATCTGATGGATATGTGTGACATGGGTGTTACCTCTCAAAGTTTATGATAAAACCAAGGAGGTATCTCCTTGATAAAAACCAATACAATCAACTGAACGTTGATACATCACACGTAACACGTGAGTAGCATCATGAACGAAAACTTCAAACTTCGAAAGCTAGTCACTACACACCACAAACGATCGATCAGAGATGTTTGACCTTCACCCTAGAAAGTTGGTGTTATCGCATCTTGAACGCACCCTTAACACAGACGGTGCAATAATCAATTAGTTTTTGTTTTGCTTTGTTTTGTTTTTGCCGGCAGCACCCACGCATCTTGTTTTAAATACGAATAGTAAACACATTAATTAACACCTACGCACTATTGTCTACGGATGACACGAATCACGTGGCATTGATAGTTACTGAGCTCTGAGGGCACCAAACATGCCAAATCCTGATTGGATTGTTGTATCTATACATCTCGTGACCGAGAATGTAAGGTTTACCGGAAAACGAAAATCGCATAACCTTCATTACATAGCAGAAGCAGAAAGTAGACTTGAACAGTATCGATAGTGATCGATGACGACTGATAACCGAAGAGGCATCGGACTGGTGTAAGATAAATTTGGTATTAGATAGCGTCTATACCAGCAGCTCAAATCCCAGAGAGTGCTCAGCCCTTGGCTACATGCACCGGGCCTGTACAGATCGCGTTATGTATTTGTATTTTCATTTACAGAGACACACTAACGTGTCTGGTAGTCACTTTATAGTGAGAATTTTCATGATGCAAAACAACACATCCATTCGTCGTCACCAACACGTTAGGCGTCGAGGCTCGTTCACGTTCTTCTTCATCTCCAGCAGAAAGTTGGACTTTGTAGGGCAACTTCTCAGGCTGCAGTTTAACTCTACACGTTATTCACAAGCTCACGAAATTTATAGGCCAACACGACCTCGTGTACATGTATCATACTCCTAAAATAAGCATGGTGTGAAGGCGTTACTACTCATAAAGCTCAAAATGGACGAAAACACACATGATACTCATTTTAGAGTGTCTGTAACTAATTTGTATAACCTGTTGCCCCATCGACCGCGCTAAGTCACGGTCTGGAACGGAGAATAGTCTGCTTCTTTGGAGTGAACCGCGACGGCATGTTTCTTACTTGCGGGTGCAATTAAAACCTGGCATTACAGAACTTAGTCAGTTGGCCGGCAGCCCTGGCGTACTGACTCCCCGGAGGACCGGTATTCACACCCCGTGCCCTCTTAGAGCCAGCCCGGTGAAATCCAGTCTAATCGGGTCTATTTAGACTGAATTCCCGAGCCCCACATATACAGTTCGCCTATCTGGTAGCCACAAAAGCACCGCGTTTGCAATTAGATACATATCAATACCAGAGCGCCAAGTGTGCACAAAACCACATAGACTCGATGCCAACAAATTTCTATTGAGGAGTCGTCTCCCTTTCTCCCCTCAGCTCCGAAACGGGCGAGGTGGCTTACTGGTAGTAGAAGGCAAGACAAGCGGTGTTCCCTCTCGGCTAGTAGCGGCAAAGCTCTTTGGAAGTCATTTTACACCATTGGGAGTTAGCGTGACCTGAGCTTGACCTCAAGTGTACCCGATATCCAGACACGCAATTAGGCCAATTATCAGGCGAGGCCCCCGGGGACCAGCTGCTAGACCAGGGACCCAGCTCCAAGACCAAAGTGAGGTAAACCCCCGAATTATGAAAAGGGCTCTCCACGGTAAAAATCCACAGCAACTTGTGCCGAGAAAGAACAGTTCAAATAGCAGCATTCGGCAAACACGGGCACATATCGGCACGATGGTTATTCAGAGTTTTAATAATACCGTATATCAACAAGTGCAAGGCTAGCCGGCTTTTATTATTTTGGCACCGGAATCCCCCAGAGAGTCGGCCGAGTTTATGGGTAATTTTACGGCGCATAAAGCGATTCCTCTCCTACTGGCAGTCAGGTTTTTTTCTGGCTGTCACGATGCTCGACAGGCTCGGGCTTTCCACAACCCCTGGCCGCCTAGTCATACCAAGCAAAGGGTAATACTTGCCTCTTGCATCCATGGACACCGTGGACAAAATTTTTCCAGTTTCACCGGTCTGAGTTAGGAATAAATCTCATTCAACCCTTACTGGGATGTCAGAGAATCGAAAGCTGGTTTAGATGACCAGCCATATAAGGTATTAGATCCCAACTACCAAAGCAAGGTCGAAGACCATCTCGATCCTATATTACAGACAGTCACAAGATCGTGTAAACTAAATAGCCTAAACATTTCTTGCAAAAATATGAATAGCCAAATGAATTTTGCCATGACAACCGAATCCCTGCTCTCCTGCACGCCCCATAACCATAACCCCGAAGACGTACACACACCGACAAGCAAGAGAATGGCATCATTGTAAAAGTTAGAAAACTTAGGAATGAATAACTCAAGCGGCTGAAGACGACGAGAATGATGATAAAACTGTTTTTGTTTTTTAATAGAATCATAATTCCCAAGAGTGATAGATGATGGGGGGGGGGGGGGGAGTGGCTGGGCAGGCTGGGCAGGCTGGGCAGTCTGGGTTGAGAAAACGCTGCCATTACTTTGGAGATTTTGACCGAAAAATCATTTGGGTCTCTTTTCTATTCCTCAAGGTTTTCGCCATGTTCTATAACTTTCCATTTTAAACATCTTCGTAAAGCAGCCCTCCCCCGTTATGGTTGCACGCGAGCTTACAAAGGTGAAATCACTGTTATAGGATAACCAGGTAGCAACGGGTATCGAGATTTCAAGCTGAGCTTGCTGAGGGATATTCGCCCTCTCTAGTCCAAGTTATTTTGCTGTGGTTCTATACTCCAAAAACCAAAGTTTCGGAAACACAAGTAAAACATCAATAAAGGCAATTAGCCATATAAAGGACTAACATAACGTTACGCTGTGGGTTCAAACAAATTGAAATGTATATATGAATGATATGTTTAATTTGCCTTATGGAGAAGCGAACGCCATGTAATATTCGGGAAAATGTTATCTCAGTGATGGAATTTGCCGTAAAAACTACACCCCTCCCCCAATTCTACGTTAAACATATGCGGGATTCTGGTGGTTTGATGGAACTAAACATACGGGATTCTGGTGGTTCGATGGAACTTAGCATCGGGACGTAGCCCAGTACCCTCATCTCTCTCTGTGGCGGATTTCTTACCCTGTCTGTCAGATTGTGACCAAGTGGCGCAAATATCAATTGACAGCACTATCTAAGAACACTTCTCCACCATTTAATCTTCTTTGCCTTTTTTTTTTCTGCCAGCTAGGAGAAGCGATGACATATCAGGATAAAGATATGCTTGTAAAATTGCAGGACTATCAATTATTGATCTTGCAGAACTGCTCCTGTCACATGTCCCCAAAGAGATACAATAGGCGAGCTCCTTGTCTTACAATGGGGATAGCTCCCTGGTCTTTTATACTATTTGTAAGAAGGTTTACCTGCATGGCTATATTACTATCTTAGTGCATACTGAAATATAATAATAGTGCATAATAAAAAATACTAATTACCAATTAGACGCCTGGACACGGTAAGATATACGGGATGTACAGATCTGATGATCACAGTTCGTTAATTTGAAGGCACGCTATTCCGACGATTCGTAATTTCGAAAACGAAAGAAGGCTGCTATTCGGAAGGTTTGTTAATTCGAAAATGAAATGAGGTTTGTAAGTTCGACAATTCGATTATTATCCTACAATAATAATTTTTAAAAATGGTCGTAATTCCTCATGTCGTTAGCATACGCACTTTTTCTTTTTCTTTTTTTTTTCGGATTAACGAAATTTATTCACCTTCGGACTATCGAACCATGAAATTGCTGCAGCGAAACAATATCAATTTGCTTTCTACACACGCCCCAAACTAAGGCATAGTCACATCTGGTATGTTTCGTCCACTCATGATACCAGTTACCAGGGAAACAATATGACAGGTGGAGTGGGGAGGGGGAGGGGTTAAAGATGCGGGAGGAAAGGGGAGGAGGAGGAGGGCAAGGATCAATTCATCTCGGAGGTAAGATGCTGTGCAGCTGAGAGCAGAGACAGAGATAAATAGCACGACTCCTACTGCAAGCATGGCAAGTGTCGAAACTGTAAATGGTTTGAAGAGCGTTGCGCGAGCGAGGGGCAAGAATGTTGATATCATTAAATCGTGCACACCCGCCATTACTGTCACTTCTGACAAGCCGCCGCTGGGGAACTGACTATATATTCGTATAAAATGCACTATTCCTCCACTCCTTTCGCGGCTTGCTGGAGTCATGGAACCATGGGATGGTGGCAAGCTAGAGGGATTTTCGTCACGGACCATGTGGAAACGAAAACATGGGGACAAGAAATTCGGTGGAAGAGTTGGCATGCATTGAGACTAAACAGAGGCGAGGAAAGACGATCTTTCGCGGTGATGAAAGTCTCAACATTACATAAATATACTACAGGCATCGGTACGAGAGGAGACGTATTTAAAAGGAAATGTTTGACTTTACCCTGGCCCAACAATCTAGTGCAAACTAAAGAGTCTTAAAAGTTAAACACAAATTCCAAAGAATAGGGTTAAAATACTTCACAAAATACTTCATTCCCTTTCACTCCCAACAAATTTCCTGGACACCTCAGTTTATAAACGAACGATTGAATATGAGACAATTTTCATTATGTCCATCGCAGCACTATTATTAGAACACATCACATCTTTTTTTAACCCCGAGAAGCTTTACGTTATAAGTTTGAAACTAAACATCCTAGCTTAGTTTTTGTTACAAAGTTTTATTTCATAGAAATGAGGAACTGGCGGAATCCTAAAATTGGTGACATGAAAAGCTGAAATAACTGATTACATTAATGGTCCAGAGTCTGAGTTTTAAAATATGGAAACAAAATTCTATGATTTGACAGTAGACGCTGATGACCTACATCGTGTAGGACCCTATACATGAAATACAAAATGTGGTTCTGTAGGAAAAAAAAGTAACCTTAGAAACAAAATATGCAAAATTTGGTCCTAGTCTGGTGTCTTTTCTATAGTATCTTACTTGTCATACTGCCATGTTACCTTCTGACATGTAAACAAAACTAAAACACAGACTTCGGAGGGTGTTTTTTTTTTCTGGTGGTAACACGAGCTGAAAACTTATGCCTTAAAAATGGCATCTTACCAATGGAATGTTCTCCAAACATTAGAATCTTAACATGATAGAAACATTCTTTTATTATTAAAACCACAAAATCATGACAATATCGTGAAACAAGACCAGTGTATGAAATGTATCAAGACAGACTTTTTTTTTAATATCCATAAGGCACAAAACTAGGAGCAAATATCTTCTACTTTCATCCAAATGGTCTCATCTCGATTTTTTGTGAGTATTGCAAGAGTTAGGACGGATAGGAAAGAATTCAAACTAAAAACGCCCAAGTATCGCATAATTTTACGTCATTATGTAACAGGTTTGTCCCCCAAACCCCTTGAAATATTGCTGTGCAATAGTGCATGAATACATAAGATCTGCTCAATCGTGTATACACAATGCTATAGCATTGCCGTTTGATATTACCGGTACAACATTGGGTGTCGAGTGTGTGAAAGGCGTACGAAACTGTTCTCTTTATCTACCCATCAGGATACGAATTATCTGGCAGGGATGCCATCTTTATCGCAAAAACGATACCTCGCATGGTTGTCACGGCAACGGTCGTGGATGTCAAATCGCCATTGTGGCGTGAGGAGCGCAGTGATAACCGAGAGAGCAATGACCTTGTCGTTCAGTCTTCTCCCAGCTTCCATTTATGAGCGTACATTTTTTTTTTTTTTTGGCTTGATGGGTGTCACGTGGCTTGCACGAGATGACAGAGGCAAAGAGTTTTCTCTTGAATAGTGCAAGTCCGTTTCTCGTTTATAAAATATACAATGTTGTTGATTTTTGTTGTGCCTGGTACATACTTTGCTTTGGTTTGTTATGCCATTTTGTCGGAATGTATTTTGCAAGCGCGTTTTTTTATTTCGATATGAATTTTCTACGTTTTAAGTGATTGTCTACTTGATTTAAACATGAAGTGTCAATCTATCAGGAGACAGAATTGTGCAATGGGCAGGTAGAGATTCATATTGCGCTTAATATCAAATCTACTATCAATTTGCTTTATTAAACACACACGCTGTTAAATGATCATAACGTAAAATGTTACGTTGCGACAACCTACCCGCGGCGAGATGATGACTGTATAATTTGTGATAAGACTGCAATTTACCATCTTTACCACCACAAGTTATGGGGGAAACATACTACAGCTGGCTGTACTCACACAACAGCGTACCGCGAGAGCATGGTTACAGCTAATGTTGATTCTATTGCAGCTACTGAATGAATGCCACGCGACAAGGTATGCGCACCATGGGGCGAGTTGGGAGCTGAACATAATATTATGGAGGTCGAACATAACGTCACATCAGACTCCACGCGTACGTAATTAAGAGACAGACGCCTCTATAATGTGTACGGGAGCATGCACGTTGTTAACTGATTATGACCTCCGCTCCTTTGTGATGTCATTTATTTGACTGGAATGATTAGTGTATGACTTTAAAACATGAACTGACGCAAATTCACACACAACACTCACACACACACATATATATACATATATATATATATATATATATATACATATATGTATATATATATATACATACATGTATATACATATATATATATATATATATATATATATATTCATATAGCTCGGACATGTTTATATACAATGTACAGCTATACGTGCTATGTAGTACATGCGCTGTTGTTATTTTATGTGGCTATAACCCCTCCCCTCCCCCCACCCCCCAAAAAAAAAGGTCAAGTCGTTCACAAGCTTTCAGAATGACAGTCACTCAGTTTAAAGGGAACCGTTAACGTCCATCAGAGGAATAAAACGTTCTATGGAACATAAACAACGATGAACAACATTATTTCTCTGTTTGGTTGGTTTTATCTCTGTTGTACTGAACAATATCTCTTGTTAGGGCTATTAGCTGCGCATACTGTACATGCTGTATAAAGTTAAATATGATGATATCATGATGATATCAGATTTCATTCCACCCCAGCCCGATTCCAGAATACATCTTGAATTCAAAGTTCATACCATGACTGACACCAAGGTTTGACTAGATCACACCTGCAAAAGAAGCAAGATATTTATAAAGGCATTGTACAATTCTGTGAAGTTCACTTCCGACGAAGCTGCATGGGTAAATCTAACCCGAACCCAGCGCCAAAACTTCATAGCTCGCGTCTAGTTCACCTGTTCGCTCCCAATGTCAAGATGCCTAATGTTTGATACTGACATGACGAAATTGATGTATCGTGACTCTAAATTGCAAAACATAGCTGGGAGGTCCGACTAGACTTGGCTTCAGAACGGCTTAAAAATGTCAACTCGTGATGTAGCTACACATTCCACAAAATTTAAATCACGACCGTAGCATATCACTGCGAGGGTAGGTCATTTGATCAAAAAGCAACTAGCAAAAGCCCGAGGGATTGAAAAATTGGAGGGAACTTCAAAGAATGTGTTCAGTCGATTCTGTTCGAGATGCCTGTTGTGTGAGCTGTAATCCGACACACTCTGTTCAAACTCCGAATGTGATCTTTGAACAATATTATTGGCAATATGGGAGGACCCGCAAATCAGAAAATATTTACGAAGTAATCTTTTATTACTTTTCTTCTTTCATAAGGGGTCTGTATTCGGTACATAAATCAATTTAATGGTCAAATTACATCTTACCACTGCCTTGAGTTTTTGGCTCAACTGAATGCGAAATGTATTCTCGAACTCTGTCTGACTCACGAACACATGTGATATGACGAACTGGCAATCAAAAAAGAGGGG
Organism: Diadema setosum; assembly: GCF_964275005.1. NCBI lineage: Eukaryota > Metazoa > Echinodermata > Echinoidea > Diadematoida > Diadematidae > Diadema > Diadema setosum. The sequence continues at coordinate 995,971 of NC_092704.1, forward strand.
AATTTCTGCGACTCACCTAGGTATTTTCCGTTTCTCTCCTGGCACTTTTCTTGACCTAAATTTAAATCCAGAAAGAAAATAATCACAAGATGGCCAAAACTCGCTTGTGGGTACGGGTCTAAAGCTATCACTGCATCATGCGTGCCCCTGCCACTTAACCCGCTATCGGGCAGAACGGAGTGATATCCACCGGGACGAGGCGGGGCCACATAGAAGTTCATTTCCGATTGTGGTCGCTGTACGAGCTCCAGGCACTCACGTTCTCGTATGAATGGGACTACGCTACAGTCCAGAGTTCGTGGATACTCCACCGCCGCGAGTGCCCACTGGTGCAGCTGCATTTCTGCTGCCGTGTGATGTGCGCGGTTCGATAAAAGATCTGTGCGATATGTGTTGCTTACTAGTGTCGATGACAACTGGAACAGACAACACAAAACATGGAATAATGATATGTGTGTCCTGAAGAACAATTGATAATCCACCAATCCCATGTTGGATGGCTCAGTTATTCCTAGGTGAATTTCGAAGGAGGAATGATAACGTGTTTCGTGTGTCTGTCTGTTCACACATAGACACTGGAATTCACCACTCACGAAGATTATTCAAATGATCTCGAGAATCTATAGAAAAAACACACTACTAGAATTTGTCTTCGGCATCTGTTCCGTTATAGATCATAGTGTTTCTGTAAGTATTGCATATCTCAGATAAAGACAATTGCAAAAGTGATGCTTCTTTTCGCTGTTGTTCGTCCCAGAAATGGTGGTCGTCTTTTCTTACAGTGTGCCAGCTCGACTACGCGAGCAAACTTTGATCACATCGGATAATACACATCTCTACTCGATCACCTTTCACGAAAAAATAAACAGTTAACTTGAGAAGAAACGTGCCGCGCGGACATCCAAACCTGATCGTCTGCTCCTGATCTCGGTCTAGCCTCCGATGGGAGCTTGCCGGTGTTTAAATTCCATCTTTTAGTTACGCGGGGTGTCACGGAAGCGGCCTTACTATGTCAAGAGTAGTAGCACAAATCGGGAGAAGAACGAAGCTGGGGTGCACCAGCAAGAAGAAAAAAAATCGCAGCGCTCAAAATAATAACTGCCGCGATGAATAAATGCGACTGTCGATTACTTCGATAGGAGGGAAAAAAAGAATCGTAGCTCGTTTGTCGGTGAGATCAAACGACTGGTTTAATGTCCGTGAAAACAAACATAAAGCTCAACGTTCTATCTCAGCTACGCCTCGCCGCAGTTTCAAAGCTGACCGAACAGTAAACGCCCGCAGTCATTAACCAGGCCAGCCCTCTAGCCAATCACAGACGACGTCTCATTGCTCCATAATGGCAAAGGAAATGTAGAGAGACTACTATCGTGCGCTAGCCAATCGGACCTCTCGTCACATACGCGTATGCACGTGCTTTATTTTTGTCTCTCGATGTTTATAGTTGTTGTTTTTGTTCAGTATCCTGGCCTATGTACAATGCGATGACATACCAGGATGGCAGCAGCCCATGACACGGTGTCACGCCTTCTCTCCTCTCATCCTTCATTTTCTCTCTTGTTTCTGCTCATCACTCATCTCACGATTCCAGCTATCAAACGCGACTAATCTTAGAATAGGTCCATGTTCATCATGTCATAACATTTGACCAGATAAAACGACTGTGAACGTGATCCAGACAGACAAGCTATTACCGAGGTTTGGTTGATGGGTTATCCCGACATACGACCTGTAATGCGTCACAGTAAACTCCTGGAGTTCCGTTTTGTGTCGGATCGTGATCGTGGAGGCCATGATTTTCATAAAACCAGTCATATGAGCAGGTTTGACGAAGATCTTTTGTCCCCTTTCATATTCTTTCTCTTTGTTTTATTTTATCAAACATTACGCACAATAAAACATGAAGACACGGACGGATAAACGAGAAACATCCCTACTTCTCTCGCAAGCGGGGACAGCGGAGTGCTAAGGGGGCGTCCAACGAATGAGGAGAGGGGGTGGAAGTAGGCAAAAAAGGATGAGTTGGTGGATATGAAGAAGGTAGATAGCAAATAGATTGATAAGCTGCAGAAGAAGGAGGAGGAAGGACTAGCAATGAAAGAAAAAGAAGAGATAAATTAAAAGAATACACAGAAATTTAAATTGGACGCAATCAATTTCAGCTGTAAAAACCTTGGTTGACAGCTAGGTCAACGGAAATGTGCTAACTAATGAATGAACCAAAATGATCTCGTTATCATGCGAGATATCATGTCCTATTTATCGATTATCTTCCGTCAACTCTATCTTTCTTTCATCCCGTCGATCACTGTGTATCCTGAAGTCGGAAACTCTTAACTGACCAGTCGGCAGTCAGCCTGACCAACTCAGTGACCGGAAGAAAGTGGATCCCAATCATCCCTACAATGTCAAAGCACGAGAAGCCCCATGCACATTAATTCTCCGAACCACAATGTGTGACATTAAATCTTTACCTCTGCAAAGACGCCGGATATTACGACAGTGGCTTGATTAGATTGATTCAAGATTCAATCCAAGACACGATCTCGAACAAAACATCTTTCATGTACCACAACACGTTCACTGCTGAAGTAGGGATGTTTTCAAGCAATACCGATATCAGATACAGGAAATGTAGTTTTCTAAGCGTAAACTTTCTTCGGGGCCGAACGATAATCCGAACCATGTCCATCAGAGGAAATTCTCTTCTAAGAGTACAGAGAGTTCTTGTTAAATATCCTGGTTCTAATTCGTTATGAAATAATGGGATCATTTTGGTTTAGCAGACAAGTTGAAAAAAAAAATAAAGTAATCTTCACTGATCATTACATTTAGTCAAGATAAGGGTTATTGATGAAATGTGTGAAATTTCACTTCTAGCAAGTGACGAGACTGTATGATGTGTGTCTGACTATTCAGTGTTGTATCACTAGGTTAAAAAAACAAACAAAAAACAAACAAACTAGGATTAAATATTTTTTGCCAAGCTATTGAAAGCAAACTTGGTTGACGGGCAATGACAGATCACGCTACGTCTAAGGAGGGTGTGTATGCGGAGACTATGGAGACAGTTGCCTAGCAACGGTGGACCGATCCAAGATGACGGCAGAGAGATCAAGCCAGGGATCCCTCTATCCCATCCTTGTTAACCCCAGAAAAAGATTAAGTCGTTAAGCTGCCATAAATACACAGCGGCTCGAAGGAAGGGGATGGTAGGTCAAAGGTCAAGGTGAGTTCCAACCAAGGTTTAGCCGAAAGCGGCTCGTCTGCAAAGCCTTATTCCTGGGCTTGCTTGTTAACATTTGTGACTTCGTCGTGACATGTCAAAAAGGATTTTAGTTACGGAGCGGAAGACGTTAAATATTTCGCTTTTGAATCTTACTTCCGAAAGAGAAATTTGGCAACAGACGCAAGGCTTTATGGGATATATCGAACAGTACTTGAACATCACGACAAACTCCTCCCTTTCCAAGAACTCGACACTGTGAAGTATCAGTTTGACGGGGTATGGCCGAAAAAGAGACAGTCCAAAATTTTCTAAACGGGCAATTCAGCTATCTGATGCCAATTTCCATGTTTATCAGAGCTTTAGGTCACGGCTTATCATCAGATAGTATATGTGATAAATCATTCCATTTAGACTACAATTTAGCAGACACAATAATGACTCTTTTGCGCCTGATTGCCCCCGTTGTGAATCAAGTTCAGTTCGAAGTGAAGTACCTGCCTTTATCCTATTCTTTCAACTGGTTCCGACACACTGGTCGTGGAATGTCCTTTTAACAGCTTTCCACAATGCAGTCGAATCGTCTTTTTCTCCAAGTTCAATATGAGAGGGGGTGGGGAGCCTGTAGTATTTTTTTTTTTAATGATGGCACGAATTATGGCAACTGAGTGTAGTAATTCAAGCTGCGACAATGTCAAACTATTCGAGATGCGGATTTGATAAATTGGCGGAGATATATCACCTGCCGTGTCGAACAAAGCGTTTTGTACTGAGAACACGGAGCGTGGAGTGTCACGGGGAACTGGCTACAAATTGTTCATTCATCATTTCTACACAGCCGCGTTGATGCGGGTGTTTGATACAGGCTGTCTGGTTTGGACTTCTTTTCATCACTGTGTGTTCATCTGAACTCAAAGCACTCTTCAGAATATCGTGTTAAGTTTGCTTGACATATATAATGACTGTTTGATGGGGCCAAAATTTGTAACGTACATTTTCTTCATTAGAAATCTATATCAAAGGACAAGTTTTCATTGAGTTTTTATTTTCTTCCAGCAAAATGAAAGCTAATGTTGAGCGACAACCCACTGACTAAACTTCGTCAATATGAAATTTGGTAGATCATTATATCCTTCAATGTGTTCTGAGGATACACTGGACCACCAAGTCAAATGACAGTGGTATATATCGATTGTATATGATTCGTCCCTTGTTCACGTATCCGGATCACCAGAATATGTTTGTTGTGTGTTAGTTAAATAGTCAGTTAGTTAGTTAAGTTAGTTAGTTAGTTAGTTTGTTTGTTTGTTTGTTTGTTTGATTTTAGAGGGTGGGGTTAGGGATTCTTTGCGAAGAAAAGTAGAAAGAACCTAACTACATTTGCCTTGCCTCACATTCAGCAGTATGTAATGGGGGCACTGTGGCATGGTGGGTAAGACTCCCGACTCCCAATCGGAGGACCCGAGTTCGATTCCCGCCCAGTGCTTACGTCCTTGGACAAGATGTTTTTACCCACCATGCCCGGGCCTGTCGACCCAGGTGTATGAATGGGTAAGTGGCAACGCTACTGTAATAACAGCAGGGCCCTCTGTTAGAGCAGTGGCAACACTTAAGAGGCTACCCTGGATAAATAAAGCATTATTATTATTATTATTATTATTATTATTATTATTATTATTATTATTATCGTTATTATCATTGTCGTTTTTATTATCATCATTATTGTCATCATCATTATCATTGATACTATGTAGGCCCTATATGAGCCAAAATCATACAAAGAGACCGAAAAGGAAAGTGAGTGTTACAAGGAAAATTGAAAACCTCAGTCAAATCACATCACAGGGATATGACCAATGTGAAAGTATATTTGAGGAGCAAATCGATCTTTAGTAAAATGATTTATCAAGGATACAATAAAAATGTTGTCCTGACTTTCTGTTAATTTGTTTCTTTTTGCATCATCGATAATCATCTCATTTGATCCGTTCACTTCCTGCAGCTGCTTATGATTTTTTTCTTTTATCAACTTGAAACATATACATGTATATTTGATTATACATGTATCTTTGATTATACATGTATCTTTGATTATACATGTATCTTTGATTATATTTGTATCTTTGATTATACATGTATCTTTGATGATACATGTATCTTTGATTATACATGTATCTTTGATTATATATGTATCTTTGATTATACATGTATCTTTGATGATACATGTATCTTTGATTATACATGTATCTTTGATTATACATGTATCTTTGATTATACATGTATCTTTGATTATACATGTATCTTTGATTATACATGTATATTTGATTATACATGTATCTTTGATTATACATGTATCTTTGATTATACATGTATCTTTGATTATACATGTATCTTTGATTATATATGTATCTTTGATTATACATGTATCTTTGATTATACATGTATCTTTGATTATACATGTATCTTTGATTATATATGTATCTTTGATTATACATGTATCTTTGATGATACATGTATCTTTGATTATACATGTATCTTTGATTATATATGTATCTTTGATTATACATGTATCTTTGATGATACATGTATCTTTGATTATACATGTATCTTTGATGATACATGTATCTTTGATTATACATGTATCTTTGATTATATATGTATCTTTGATTATACATGTATCTTTGATTATACATGTATCTTTGATTATATATGTATCTTTGATTATACATGTATCTTTGATTATATATGTATCTTTGATTATACATGTATCTTTGATTATACATGTATCTTTGATTATATATATGTATCTTTAATCATATATGTATCTTTGATTATACATGTATCTTTGATTATACATGTATGTTTGATTATATATGTATCTTTGATTATACATGTATCTTTGATTATACATGTATCTTTGATTATACATGTATCTTTGATTATACATGTATCTTTGATTATACATGTATCTTTGATTATACATGTATCTTTGATTATATATGTATCTTTGATTATACATGTATCTTTGATTATATATATGTATCTTTAATTATATATGTATGTTTGATTATACATGTATCTTTAATTATATATGTATCTTTGATTATGTATGTACATGTTTATTTGATTATACATGTATCTTTGATTATGTATGTACATGTTTATTTGATTATACATGTATCTTTGATTATATATGTATCTTTGATTATGCATGTATCTTTGATTATACATGTATCTTTGATTATACATGTATCTTTGATTATATATGTATCTTTGATTATATATGTATCTTTGATTATACATGTATCTTTGATGATACATGTATCTTTGATTATACATGTATCTTTGATTATATATGTATCTTTGATTATATAATTATGTATCTTTGATTATATATGTATCTTTGATTATACATGTATCTTTGATTATACATGTATCTTTGATTATACATGTATCTTTGATTATACATGTATCTTTGATTATATATGTATCTTTGATTATACATGTATCTTTGATTATACATGTATCTTTGCTTATGGTTTTTCGTTTGTATGCCAGTCTTTTCTCTTTTTTTTTAACTTTTCTCTTTTAATTCTCATCAAAAACTGCTGAGATAGTCAGCTTCCCTGGTTATTTAAAACCTTGGTGCCTGGCAGCTTGAGTCCGTTTGCGTCACTCTTTTAAAATGTTTGGTTGTTTTCAACAATTACGTTGATGCGGAGCGGAAAAGGTACCGGTAATATCATATGAACACACGAAACTAAAAAATGACAATACGTATAAACTCCTGCATCTAGTTCCGTCATCAGAATCTAGGCAGGTAAATAAATTGATTTTCAGCATGCCAAACATTCGATTATCACGTGTATGTGAGGTTATAAGTACATCGAGATATCGTCCTTGGGGTAGTGACGTCAAGATGTGATGCAACGAGTTATTTGTTAATTCACTTAACGAGTCTATAATATGACTACGAGATAATGTTTCCATTACTCTTTTCTTTGAGGCCATTTTCATTCATCTTTAATTGATCATGGTAAAGGGAGTGAGATCTTCTAGTCTTGATGCACTCCAGAGGTCATGCTGATTGTCCATCAAGAACCTGACCCATCACATCTGGCTCACCAACTCCTTGTCTTCCGTTAACATGGTTCACGGTCATTGAGGAAGATGAGCTGACGGCGGGACAGTATAGGAGTGGTATTGATCGAAACCTGAATCCCGTAGGCAGACTTACAGTCGATGGACCATGCGCCCCCTATTTACATTTCTTCACAAGTCAGTGATTTCAACACCCGTGTCCTTCGTTAACTCCAATCAATAGGTACGAGAGGGCTTTTTACGTGGAACACAGCTGGTGGACTGGCGTTTCCGGTCTTTGCGGATCACGTACCCATCACACAATCTATTATTTTCCATCTATTACAATCGCATCATATTGTCCCTCAATTTTCCCTTCATCGTAATCGATGGAAATCACCCTGAAATTCTAGGATATTGAAATGTTGTGTTTTAATCCCAAGAGAAAGCACAGGTGACAATCCGTTTACGTCGACGGATCTCGTTCAGGCCACCCATAACATATCCCGCTTCATTCCAATTGACTTCCTAACTGGCACATAGACAATGTCAAATATTCCTCATTTACGTTGGTCTGACATCCGGTATCAGTTTGGCTCGGTGGATCGGAAGTTGGTGGAGGGAGGCATGCGATGGAGGGACAGGGAGGCGGAGGGGGTGGGATGGAGTAGGGGTGGGGTGGTCTTGTTGGATGCACCCACGTTTTGAGGGCGATCTACAGTGATCATTCCTCAAAGCTGGGGTTTGTGTTGCGGCGTGTCGGATTTCGGTGACAAGTCGGTGAAGGAAATCACTCACCATCTTCCTCCAACTGCCCGAGTTATTTTGGCGATCAGACTCGCCTCCGTTTACCCTGTAAATGCCACGTAACGTGAGCTGGATGCGCTATGCACATATTTTGATTTGGTATGACAGAAATACGACAACAATCATATCTTTGTGGGTGAGACCGTCCCTTGCTTAACGTAAACCCATAGGATTGCTGTAGTCTGCATCGCTTAAACCCTTCTCCTCCTCCTCTCCTCTTTCTTCCGGCTTCTTCACCACTTACAAGGCGAGTAACAATGGAGTATTTCAGAGCTACGCTGGAATTAGCAGCAGTGTACCAAATATCCCTTTCCAGAGCGATGTCCATCGATATCACTTCTTAGAAAGATTCTTAGTCAAACGAACGGGAGATCGATTTCAGTTTTTCGTGATCTGAAAGAATTAAGTATTAGCAGACGTTGACCGTTTGTTTTTGAAAAAAAAAATGGTTGGATGAAAATAAAGAATACATAATATCATGGAAAACGGTGCGATATGCTAGGATTTCATACAAACAGAACACAGGCAGTGGATCACTAACGGTATCATAAGTTTTTCATGAACTGTCCTGATTTACCTATAACGGAGGTGAGCAAGTAGGCCTATTATCAGGGTGTCCGGATGTGTCTGATGTCGACGAGATAGGGGATAGGGGATATCTACGCTGCGTAACATTGATGAACGAATTTATCGACAGGAGATGATTAAGTTGAAGTATAACAGAAAATACTTTATCGATTTTCACTTCGGTCTAAAAAAAGAAGAAGAAAAAAAGACAGAATAGACAAAGCGATCTTGTTGAATAAAAGATTTGCTCCCTGTGAATCGGAGCAGCCCCGTACAGAAAAACAGCAAACAAACAAAGAAAACTATTAAAAATAGGTCCTACTGACCCGTATCGCGTCTGTAGCTGAAGACTAGTGTTGCTAGGGAACGACTTTGGGAGGAGGTTGTGAGGAGAAGGATGCGACAAGATACCAAGAAAAAGGATTCGAAGAGACAAGAAGATGACAACCACAGGATCCCAACAGATCGAGAAGCACAGGATGTTTAAATATAAACCAGGCATATTAGCAGATATATATTTATCATCATCGGATTTAGAGTGTTTGTGTTTCGCGATAAATGAATGTGTGAATGAGAGAGAGAGAGAGAGAGAGAGAGGATGAAGAGAGAAAGAGAGAGGATGAAGAGAGAAAGGGAGGGGCGATGTAGGAGGATGTTTGATTCGGGACATCGTTACCATGGTAACAAACACGGGAACACAGATGGACCTGCTAAGCATGTAAGCTAGAAAGTGATGGAGGCGTAGACTTAGCTCTATATATTACATGTGACTCATAAGATGATTAAACAAAGCAAAATTTGCCTTACTAATTTTTTTACTCCTCCTTTGCTTGAGTGGTTCAATTCAATTCAATTCAATCATTTTTTTTTTCATATTTATTGAAAGAAGAAAATATGCAAAACGCTTACGTGAATAAAGAATTGCAAATCACGGTTTTTATTTTATTGTCAAATCACACACAAAAGCTAGTATACTGAAACTAATTGTAATTCGTTTACTTAATGATGAGACCTTCATCATTGCTTAATCCTTAGAGGTTTCGGTCCCGGGTGCTGTTCGTTATTCCGAAATTTCGTTAATCTGAAACACACAAATTTCGTATACCTAGATGTTCGTTAATCCCAACATTTGTGGCTTGTTTGTTATTCTGAAGGTTTGTTATTCTGAAGGTTCGTTATTCCGAAGATTCGTTAACCCGTTCAGGACGGTTTCATTTTGCTAAAACACGCAATTCCCATAGACAATTGTTGTATCTATAGCAACTCTTTTTAGCCTCTTTCTAGCAATTGATGATTTGCAAATTATCATTATCAGCTTCCAAATTGGTAGTTCAGTTTGCAAACTATACATATTTTACACATTCTTATTTCGTTTTATATTCTTTGCCACCTCCACTAATCCAGCCCTACTTCCGATCTGAAATAGTGAGTAATGATATCAGTATTTGTATATTTTTTTTTCTTTTAGAAGCAAACATTAGTTTTGTTTGAAGGTTCTGGAAGGTTTAGGACTCTAGATACTCTCTGGTGCCAACTTTGCCCGACTTTTCATCTTTTGACCAAAGTGATGAGCTGTAATTCTAGGACACAAATCTTAAGTCAATTTTTAGTGTTTTTGCAGACACATTAATTGACTCATTGGCAACTCTCCTACTTTCAGTATGTACAAAACAATACAATACAATACAATATACACATTACAGATGTATGTAGCGCTCTGACAACGAGTGAACACGTATCACATCGCTTCACAAAATAATGATAATAACTTACCGTACATTAAGGGGGTCAGAAAACAAATGGGGAAAAAAAACTGTAATGAAATTTTGGCAGGATGCTTAGAATGCTACACTTCTTAAAAGTGTTAGCCAAACCTTCACTGGCATTGAGCATCAGAGACTTTGTGACTGTGTAAGGAAATTTATTGTAAAAGAATATATATATATTTGTGCACTTTATAGCAGACATAGATGCATCACAGTTTGTGTAGTATGTAATTTCTTTTCAATGACGTTTACTGCTATGGGGAGCAATGTGATTGGCACACAGATAGTCATTTTAGACTATACTTTAAAACCCACTCTGACCTACAAATCAAAAGTTTCAGCAATCATACGATGAAAGCTAAGAATGCCACATTTATCAAAGTACATCAATACACTGGTATCTGTTGAAACCTATCGATCTGTCATACATACCTGTGTATTTGATCCATTCTAGGAACAAGCCACTTGACGGAAGACTTCGCTTAAGATTTCTCAGTATCAAAGACTTCATCTTTACGACTGCACAAACTGGTGGCATGGACCACCAGGGCACCTTTTGATACTTCATCGAACCAGGTAATCAAACCGTTTTTCATCAGTACGTGTGAATACTTCGATAATGATGATCTCAACAAACTGAGGTGACCAATGTTAAGGTACTAGCTTTCCTGGATTACCTCCGAACGCCCCATCGGCATTAGATTCTCTGAAAGATGAGCCGTACGTTTGCTTATCACACCTCTTGTCTGTAGCCTCGTGTTTGTTCATCTCATGAAAACAGCGTAATATCAGTGTCCTTGACTATTTAACTGATTTCACTGAATGACTTTTAATCTGTAGCTTCTTCGGTGATCAGGCCGCATTCAAAGCTTGAACAATATTTCAGCTCGATGGCGCCTCCTTATACTTATTGACTTGTGTGACACAGCTAGTCTACTGAGAACTGCTCAATACTTGTATATCTCCGCTGACTAAAAGTCATGTCCAGAGTGACTAGTGTTGTCAGTTCCAAGGAGGACACTATACAACCCTAGTCGTGTGAGAGATTGTCTAATTCAACACGATATCGACAACCTCCAGATATCACTGTAACTACAATTTAATACTCGTTATTACGTCATTTTGTAAGTCTACTCTGGTTCCAACAATGGTTCCATAACGCAAAGTTGTTCAAAACGGATAAAACCTGAACTAAAAGAAGTAAATTGTTGATATTATTACAATTGCAAAAATGTCTTGATACATTTTAGTAGTGATCCTTTAAGTGACAATTGTTGCGTGTATATAGGACTTTACATACTGATTTGATTTTAGAACTTAGATAGTTAGGATCAAGAAGACTGGTTATCAACACATCAAAAATCAAAATTACAAAATCAAATGATTTTTGTTCCATAATATGACTTTATTTCATTTATCAACGCTTAAAAAAGCAATTTTTTGTATTTTTTTTTTTTTGTGATCAAGCCCACGATCTGGAACGCTGCCTCTCCCTGCTCCACCTGTGTGTAGGCCGTTCAGAGCCTTCCTTTGGGCATGGATTGTAGCTCCATGCTTTGGGCTTTGAGGCGCTAATTGGGAAGATGTGGTAAATAGTTCATGCTTCTTTGGGAACGACGTCATTCAGAATAGCGTGGCTTTGATGTATGCCGCTTGCATACCTTTTCAGGTGTGAGAAAGACGCGAAAGGGGGCGCCCGGACAGTCCTGTGTCGTCTGCCGTTCTACTCGAGTCCCCAAGCTCCTTCTGCATAAAGGGCCGATAGGAAATATAACTGCCCCTTGCGAAAGGCCGAGCTCCTCTTGTCGCCCTCCTCTTTATATATCAACATTCCATTCCTCAACCGTCATATTTTAAATGATTCCGTCTTCTTATCGATCCCTTCTGGCGCGATGTTTGTGTGTTTCGTAGAAAGTTTGTGCCACGAACAAGACCCACGTGTTTCCGGCCTATTGTTACGATGTCATCTCGATCAGGAGGTGTGAAAAGATGCTTCCTTGTCTCGACATACCCTTCACTTCCTCTTTAGACTTCCAGACGTCAGGTTACTATCGCCTCGGGCCGATGTCTGCATCAAAGTATTTATCGATATATTAAAATCTCGATCGTCACTCAAATCGACAACATACTGCAAGCACATAGCGACGCCGTAAGTTACCAATTAGCTGAATGGAACTTCCGTGTTCATGAATTCGTGGCTAAAACGAACACCTTGAAAGGACCCTAACAAATGAAAAAAAAAACAACAACAAAAACAGCTATTCCGTATCCACCAAAGTCAGAAAAGGAGAGAAATATCAATGACAATGATTCATTTTCCAGATGAGGAAAAAAATCTGTGGAGTAAGAATGCTTTGAAAAAGATAAGCTAGACCTCAAATGTTCAGAGTTCATCTGACTTTGCGAAGGATATCTCGATCCGCCGAGATGTGACTAATGGAAACAAGTGTGCCTTTGACTTCTGACACGGTTACTAGGAATCGTAGTTTCTATCTGCAGTCCCCGAGTAGCAGAACTCACTGGGCCCGCACCTGCTATGCTGAGTTGGTATAGGTACCCCTTCGAGACCAACCATTCACCCCATGTCAGAAGGGCGAAGCTGACTTACACTGACACTCGATACTGGCACTCCGTCGAAGAAAACTCGCTTTAATACAAGCACAAACATACAAGAACACACACATGAGTAAAAACACATACACAAACACACACACGCACGCACACACAAACAGGTGCTTAATGATATGCACACGCACAAATAAAACACAATTGGATAAAAACAAAACGAAAGCACATTGAACATGCAATAATGCCCACTGCTAATAATCATAGTAATCGTATCCCTTATGATAAATGTGAGCTCATTGTTGTATGATCGAACGATGTCAAAGTTCAGTTCAGTTCAGTTCAGTTTTTATTTCTGCATTTCAAAATCAATACAAATCAACAAATCAACAAAATACTTAAATAGTCATTTACAGAGCTAATATTCGTAAGTCAAAACGGTTGACCTGTCTGATTTGTGCAGTGTAGCTCCAACCCGTTATAACAAACGCGGTTATAACGTAATTCTCGTTACAATGAAGTAAAAATTCAGGTCTCAAAATTATCATCTATGTATCTTTACATACTTTCTGTTTGGCTGTAATGAAATTTCGATATAACGCCAGAAAACCGCCGGTACCGAGAACTTCGTTATAACGGGAGTGCACTGTTATATGGTTTTCCCTAGAATCAAGCCTCGAGGATGGATATCATAGCTTCACAAACTTTTCGAACTTTTTTCATGCTAACTTCTATTTTCCAGAACTAGAAATTAGAATAGGCAAAGAGAATAGGGCCGAATTTGAGACAGTGCATAGTAATGACTTCGTGGGCTAGCATTTACCGAATTAAGCGTGCGTGTAAACGATCCCCTCCCTCCCAAAGTTTTAAAGAGCACATTTCATATGTTTTATTGCATACATGTAAATCCATTTTACATGCGCTAAGTTGTGGGTGAAGCATCTGCCATGCTTTCTGGTTTAAAGTGCATGATAGGTTTGCGAACATACCTTAACATCTATTTTAATGCTGACTCTCCCAGGAATAGCGTGCCAAACCGGTGGAATAGATAAAAATATTGCTACTGTTATTTCACACCGTGGAATCAGTTTTCCCTCGCTGAACCCTTCATACTGATTGAAATAACTCTTTTCTTAAAAAAAAAAAAATATTTCATGTCGTTTCTATTCTTCTGTTTGTGTTTCGGGTAGATGGATCCCCAAAAGGGTTGTTGCAGGTGGAATTTTACAGATAGTCATCGTAAATCATTTCAGCAGGTTGTTATATTGTGAGATAAGATTAAGAATGTACTCTCCTGGATTAAGTGAACCTTTAACAATGTTTTCAGTTTGATTATTGTTGGTATGAAAAATTTCATGTAATCAATGTATGTCAGTGGAGTAAGGCTAGGTTTACTCTTTGCTCTATTGAAGAAAATGGTTTAAATCAGTGAGAAAGAGAGGTGAGAGAAGGTTTGGAGGGATGCTATGAGAAGAATAGAGGAAAGGAAGAGATAGAGAGGGGGGGGGGAATCCACACATTGCTGATGGGTGCCACCTAGCTGTCTCAGAGCCATGTTTAGTAACGGCCCTGTGTATCAGGTGTACTTGTGGTCTACTTTTATCCAAGGGTAGAGGAAATGACTACAAATTCTTCTTGTTGTTCTTGTTTACCTTGTTTCATATCGTTTTCATATCAAGACCATTTCAGCACTGCACGACTTTAATGCGGAGATAAACAGATTTTGTAGAAAAGGCAGAAATCGTGTATATCACAATGAGTCAGAAAGCCTCAGGGTGTTGGTTGAGTTGTGTTAGATTAGCGAGTAAAAGTTGAAGATGCGTGGACTTCTGTGATGAACCTAGATCAAAGAACTATGATCGTGAATCTACGCTGAAGAAACATCACAAAAAGAGGGAAAATTAAAACCGGAAACCTTTCTTCTGAAATTCCCTGTTTTCTATAGGTCTTTGCGGAACTGTAGCTTTTTAGTTTCCTTATGCGAACCGAAATACTTCAGACAAGACACGCAATGGGGAGAAGGGTAAAGATCTAGACGAATTGGATGGGGAACCGCTTCAAGAGAGGGGGCGAAGCTTGAATTAGAATGGTGCTGACATACACATACACATAATCTTATGTTATGATGGGACGAATGCCACCTTACAAGTGTTGAAGCTTGGGAGGACCGGACTCGATCTTGTTTGGATCCAACCCACGCGGCTTCGGGCTATTCCGGTCCCTTCCCGACATCATGGTTAGCCATAATAACACGAAAGGCAGAAGTCAAAAACACTGGTGTTTGTGGACTCTTGGAAGCCCAAAACATAACAGTTTGGGGGCTTCTATGGAAATTAAACACATTTTTCCGTTTATATATTGGTTTTCATTGAGGACTCGCCCTTTTCTTGACTCGTAATCGAAGTTGTGACATGACGAAAGAGGCGATGTTTTTTTGTTTTGATTTTTTTCTTCCTCCTCGGGGATAATCTGAAAGTATGATGCTTCGTACCTACCAGTTTCGAGTTGTCATTCCATTCTACCATTCTAAGGATTTGATTTTCTTTGAATTTGTGAAGAGAGAACATAATAAAACAGTAGGTAAGAATAGCCTCACGAATGAAACAAAAACATGAGCATGATTGACTGAGCATTATCTTTTGAAAATTCCACATCCACAATTTCCTTTAAAGTCAGCTTAAAAGGAGAAATATGGGATCGGCAAATATGGATAATGGTGCGCTTTTTTGTTTTGTTTTGTTTTGTTTTGTTTTGTTGTTTTTTTTTTGGGTGGGAGGGGTGCTAATATGCTGATATCTTTTGTTGTCTGCTTTTCGAGTTCTACTCTTCCTTTAAGTCTGTTTATTCTTTTTCAGAAAGATAATAATGTAATATTGTATGCATTTTTTCTTAAACTGCTAAACTGATTTGGTTTGATTTTAAGGAAACTTTAGTTTCCTCTTTGGCTGCTTTCCTTCAACGTTTATCAAGCATTATGCATTCAATGTCGTTTATCAATACTCTACTTTGTCAGGATTATTTTTATCATTGTTGTTGTTTTTATGTTATCAAAACAAGTAAATCCAATGCAATTCTCCTTTATTCAATTGCCCTTCATGTAATACACAACTTTTTCTTTTATACACTAATGTATTCTTATACAATTCCAGACAAACAACGAAACTTTGTTATATTTCTCTTGCTTTCCTCTAACTTGTGAAGTAAAGGTGGAACGAACGAGGAAATAGGAGAGATGACATATTTTAAATTATGGAAGTTGAAATAAAAAGAAATATGAAATCATGAATATAAAGTAAGGATTTTGACTTTTCTTAAAGAACAATAGTCATACCACAAATAAGGACAGAAAGAAAGTATGGAAACTTGGGCGGATCCCAAAGCTGTCTGGAAAACATAAACCTTAGAGGACGTTTTGTTTACAAAGAAAAGGAAAAGACCAGCAGTGAAACTCAGAAGTTAAGTGATTCTCTGAGAGGCGCAACCGAGAGAGAAAAATGCCCTCCGGACTGAATCTCGTCTTTTTCTCGCCGAAAAGCCGGGAGAAATCGTACCCGCTGACAAAGGTTACCGCAAATCTAATAATGCCAGAAATGAAAAGGATAGAAAATGATACCGCTATTCTCGTGCCCAAAATCCACGTTATGTAAAAACCGGAGAACGAGAGAGAGAAGTCGCAGCTAGCCGCCTTGCCGATACCCTCATGTTCGAGGTCGGTCCATGAAATGAATTGATTTCGGCAAGAATTTTGCCCATTTGGATTTCAATTGATGGCTTATGTGAAATGTGCAGATTCGAAACATCACCGACTACGCAAAATGTTTTTCCATCAGATAGGAGAAAATGTGCCGACATTGCGAAAAACAAGACGACTGTATAAAAGCAAATAGAAAGAACCAGCGAAAGTGTTTCACGACGCATGGTTAATCATGCCAATTATATGACATGGTGTATTCAGAATCGTCATAAAGTGAATATTTGCCATTTCGAGCGCGCTTCAATACATCCATCTTATAAGAATACCTACATCACATCTCAGGGTCAGCGTCATGCTCATTGTATGTTACTATATGCTATTCATATTTATTTTCTTGTTCACATGGAACTCTTCAGACTTCACCTTAATACTGTCGAAGATTATTATCACAAGAACTCTTTTGCTGTTGCATAATTTATCCCTTATTATTATAGAGATCAATGAGATGTGATATTTTTCCTTTTGTCATGCATTCAGGAAGACCTTCTGGAAAGAAAGAGCATAAACCATGTCAAGAAAGATCGCAGAATGTTATCTTTATAAGGTAATATCCGCCGTATAAAAACAAACAAACAAACAAACACACACACAAAAAAATATCACATATTTTGTTGAACACAAACAGATCCAAATGGATCCAACCGTCCCTTTAAGACAAATGACGAGACCCTCAAAATGAACTTAGGATACTTATTACAGCTGTATCGTTGGGCTACATAGAGAAATGTAGACGGGTAAGATGACCCATAGTTCAGCGAAAGTGACATGATAAACGATGCAACAGAAGCACCAATGCTCTCACATCTATAAATAAGTGGACCAGCCTGAGCATCATCACGTTCCTACCAAAAATACTAAAATAAGTCCGGGAAATTGTAATATATATATATATATATATATATATATATATATATATATATCAAGTCGTCCACGTGTTGGAGTGATAATATCATCAAAATACTCAACACCTGAGAAAGAGCGAATCGCTCAAAAATGTCTGTGCCGAAATAAACTGTTGGTGAATACAGCATGAACTTTGTTTCAGTTTTGTTTCTGATGATGATGATGATGATAATATATTATATAAGATATATACATGCCATACAAGCCTGTAAAAACTTAGTTATGCGTGATTGATGAGGAAGAAACGCTTTACAGATTACACCTCATTTAGAGGCTGGGCACATTTTCTTTTAAAGGTCCTGTTTACCTTTGGGAGCAGTGATTTAACAAATGTACAAGATATCACTTTTGATGCATATGTGTAGGTCAGTAGCATCACAAAATATCCTACCATATAAATTTGTTTGCAATAAAGCCTAAAATAGAAGGAGATATCACTTTTTTCTCATTAAACCATAACTGTAGACGGTTTAGTCTGCAGACATTTTTATTATAACTATTGTTCACATTTTGTATATTTAACCATACAATATATTGTACTGCATGGTTCAAATTTTCACATTGGTTGTTTCTATCCCTAACTCTGATTTCAGAACTATTTTGAAGCACTATGCTGGGTTTTTGTT
This sequence comes from Diadema setosum, assembly GCF_964275005.1. Taxonomy (NCBI): domain Eukaryota; kingdom Metazoa; phylum Echinodermata; class Echinoidea; order Diadematoida; family Diadematidae; genus Diadema; species Diadema setosum. Next base: position 1,014,265 of record NC_092704.1, read on the forward strand.
TCATCTGCAAATGGTAAATTATGCCTTTAAATCTAGGAGACTACATAATTTTGTTTTGGCGGATATGGATTCAAATAACAAGTTACTTTTTTTTTACGGGTTAACTTGCAATTTATCATTATGAACCTCTCAGCGGAGTTTGCACAGAAAAAAAAAGATACTAGTATAAAACTCGTGCAAATTCAAGACTTTAGTGAAATAAGTCAGGCTACTTAGCTTGAAACATAAAGATATTCAATTTTTTTCGTGTATCTATATTATTTCATGTATTTTATTTCTAATGCATTTGTCTATGGAGAAACAGTAAATTGCAGGGGTGCGACCCACTCTTTGTTAGCTGCACTTTAAAAAAGCCCTCGTCCAACAACTGCTCATTATGCATACATACTGGATACATAAATACGTACACACACCATACATTTTATTATTTAGGCATGTATACATACACGCATACATGCATATGTACATACATACAGACTTACATACAAGCAAACATATATACAAACGTACATAGGCCTACATACAAAATCAATATGAATACAATGTTTGTGGTCATGTGTAGTAATATTGTGCAGCATGTCAAACGTAAAAGAAACAGATATTCGTGAACATTTGTTAATCACGATGAAAATAGGCCTAATTTGTTTTGATTGTAATGGAGCATGTCCAGAAAATTAAGTGGAATAATATTTTTCAGTGTCTCCTGTTCGTATATCCAAGCATTGGTACAGATATTCATTACAAACATAATAATTTTAGTTTCTCTGATATGTATTTACCGCTTTCCTCGCAGTAAAACCTTGTTCACGAATACAACCAGATTTAATGGGACCATATCATAAATGACACAAGTTTTGACTTTTTAAAGTTCATGTAATGAACTTAACATGGGTTAGTTTTCATGCAAACATTTTCAATTCGTATCAGTTATGAAATGTATTGAAAATGATTAATGAATAAATACCGAGATATACGCATTTCATTGCGCGATTCGGTTTCTTTTTGTTGTGTGTGTGCATAATCGACTTATTCCGTCACTGCATGTTACATGGATCAACTGATTGATGATATTGGAAAACGAAAACTTGCCGAAATCATTCTTCTCAAATTTTCGTAATGTAGGGAGTTGCTTGATGCAATTACGACAAGTCGAAATGTCTTTCTAAATTTAAGAAATGGATAAAAACACTTGCCGATTTAAACCCATTATTGTATCGAATATGGCTAGCCAAAGTGAACATGATTGATGAATTATAGTGCTTATCATCGCTTTGTCTTCCGTCTAGAACAACAGTCTTTCGAGATCACGTCAAAAACGTCAGGATGGAAAATATTTGTGATCTCTTTCAATGAGAAAAGTGACAGATATCGACTGAGATTCACCAAACGAGAAATTGTATTCTGTTCCGCGCCGGTCTTTCGTCTTCGGGAATGGGAGCGCGCCCCCCTGCGGTGGGCCTAATGAGCGGCACACCGCGGCGCGTTTGTCGGGAAAGCCTCAAATCACCGTGCATCAGTGGCGTGCGGGGAGACGACAGTGTTTGGAAGGGGGAAAAAAAGTTAAATTGCTTCAAATCAAAACGTCTTCCGACAGGTTTGTTGAAGCAAAGAGATTATCGTCTGCTTAAGAAGGCTTGTTGCCTGTCAAGTCTGCTGACAGACGGTTTGAATCAGCATGGAGTTTAGAGCGGGTCTTTAGCCTGTCGTATTCTATTTAGCGGGAAATTGCCTGCGTGACGCGAGGCAGAATCCTAACGACGAAACACTTGTTTACTCAAGGCTTTAGTTTAGAACTACGATTGACTTGTTGCAAGAATTTCTCCCATACATCCATTCTACCAATATTTCTGTCATGGCGGAATTGTATACAAACGAAACAGCGTCTTGTGCGGCGTTTTTCTTCTGCTCCCTCTAACCGAGTACATGACTAGAATATCTTAATTTCCTATTTCTTGTGCTACTAATCTTTACATACATAGAAACCGTGGTATCTTATTTCAGCTTTTCACGAGAAACAGAACTTGGTATGCGAAGGTTGACGCCAAGGCTACAAATTGTTTCCATGTTTGGTACCCAGATCCCCAATAAGCACTGGCGTCGTGTATTTGACGTGTTGTAATTGTTTTGCTCTGTGCTCCTCACTCATTTTGTCGGTGTCTGAGAGGAAGAGGAAGACAAAAATTGTCGTCTGCGCGACGTAATGAGTACTGTCTATCCCCCTCACCCCGGATACACATTTGAGCGCGCTACTCTTGGAAACCCTCGAACTCTCAGCGGTCATTGCGAACATCCCGCTGGGGCGCCCCCTTTGAGAACTCACCGCATAGTCACACGGCGGTGAGCCCTGAAACGCCTTTTCCCTTTTTTCCCCCGACATAACCGGATTTTTATTTCATAAGGATTTCGGGTCTCATTTTCGGCGTCCTTTCATGTTGAATAAAGCTGATATTAATTATTATTCGACGCGTTTCGGCTGCAGTACGTTTTGAATTAGATCTGACCCGCTGTCTCGGCCTTCATGCTTGGCAAGCCGCCACTAACCCAAAGCATCTTATTGTGAGAAACGCTTTTATTCGAAGAACAAAACAAGACAAAGAAAAATTTGGAGCGAAGACAAAATGCCGAAAATCACAGAAACGAGAGCAAGAGAAAAAGCCCCCCCCCCCCTCTCCCCACGAAGATATCACATGTGGTATTCATGTACAGATAATTTAATAATCAAAAGACACCACTGATAAAACTAATCTACACCGGTGGATCCCTAACATCTACATAATATTATGTGGAATATATCGACCCATCTGTCTATAGCATCTATCTATCTATCTATCTATCTATCTATCTATCTATCTATCTATCTATCTATCTATCTATCTATCTATCTATCTATCTATATATCTATCTATCTATATATCTATATAAAATTATCTATATATCTATACATCTATATATCTACTATATATATCTGTCTGTCTGTCTGTCTGTCTACATGATAAGCATTTGTTGTCCTCAGAAGTCTGTTGTGTTCAAATGAAATCTATGTGGACTCTTATCAAAGCCTTTGGATGCGCTTGTTCATTTTATAACTCCTTTTGTGAAAGGACGTAGGTCGGTTTGGAGGGAAGATCTTCATCTGTATTAACTTCATTCATTCATTCATTCATTCATTCATTCATTCATTCATTCATTCATTCATTCATTCATTCATTCATTCATCCATTCATTCATTCATTCATTCATTCATTCATTCATCCATCCATCCATCCAATCTTTCATTCATTAATTCATCCATTCATTCATTCATTCATTCATTCATTCATTCATTCATTCATTCATTCATTCATTCATTCATTCATTCATTCATTCATTCATTCATTCATTCATTCCTTCATTCATTCATTCATTCCTTCATTCATTCATTGAATTCGGTTTTTATTGTCACTCATCAAAAAGTCCGAAGACTAACAGAGTGAGCTTAAAGAATGGTATATATTCAGTTCAGATGGGGCTTGAAGTTCAACGTTTTTTTATGATAATTTTTTTTTGAGATAATGAGAAACCTCTTAATGAAATATGAAAGAGCATATTAATTCTAAGTGGAATTCAGAGTTTATTTGATCAAAATTTGTTTTGAACTGGCTGATATATTGAAAAACAAACACACAAAGGGATCCTAATAAAAAAGTTCGACCCACAATTCATTAGGATCGTTTTATTTCACTTTGTTTTGGATATCTCAGCCATTTCAAAACTGATTTTCATCAAATCAACTTTCAATTCCTCTTAGAATTGTATGGTTTTTCTTTTAAACATTTTCATGAAGTGGTTTATAAGTTACTGGCAGAAAGTTTAAGGCTGAATTCTCACCTCAACCAAAACTATACCATCCCTTGAATAGTGTGAGACTATCACTGTAACATTGACATAGAAGTAAAATAAAAAAAAGTGAAATTCATAACAGCATTGCAAAACTGTGGAGAGAGAGAGAGGGAGAGAGGGAGAGAGAAAAAGAAAGAGCTAATAGAGAGGGGTGACTACATCCAGTCTATTTCGACTACGTCAACTACTTCTTTTACTGCTACAATGAACAACAACAACAACAACAACAACAACAACAACAACAACAACAACAACAACAACAACAACAACAACTACTACTACTACTACTGCTGCTACTACTACTACTACTACTACTACTACTACTACTACTACTACTACTACTACTACTACAACTACTACTACTACTATTACTACTACTACTACTACAACTATGAATGAACATGCTGACTTCATGTTTACGAGTGTGAGCCTGTGTGTAGAGAAGAAACTCTGTACTTCTTCTCAATGATGCATTAAGGCGTTGACACACTGTGTGGGCCAACGCACTCCGCTTTGAGCTTTACAGCTGCGCGGCCAGTCGGGGTTGTACGCTCGCTTCATTTGGACGCCGCAAGGCAAAAAACTAGCTAGCGCCATCTGTGTGTTAAACGAGAAAATGTTCACTCCATGTTTGTCAAATCGTCTCAATGTGTATTGGGGAAGGATATAACAAGAAAGCCCAAAGCAAAACGCTGAAAGGAAATTGTTCACGCTGCGAAAGAGTTAAATTTCCACTGTGTCACTAGGGAAAGAGTGCGAAATGTTAACTCTTTCTGTATTAGTGACTTTGGAGAGTATGAACAATGTATAAGGTTTTCTGTTCCAATAGCCATGTTCAAAGCAAAGAAAGGGTTAAAATGGCAACGTCCGCTTACAAACAACATCTCTATCAGGTGAAGAAGAATCTGAATGAATTATAGAGAGATAAAAACCACTCAGTGAATATATCAGAACCTCTGGGTTACATCATTGCATTTCTGCCTCAGACATCTCATCAATACTTAATGCACGTCATCTTGAACGTTCTTCGCTTCTCATTTAGTGACATACAAGTCATTTCATTTGCCCAGTTGGAGTCAGCGTTCTGAAAGGCAATACATTGAATCATTCGAGCACTGAACTCCTATTTTAATTAGAAGTAAGAACATAGGTTTTTTCCGCCCGTTGTTGTCATATTTCATTCAATTTTCAAAAATGTGTTTTCAATTTCGTCCCGGAAACTCCAGAATGTGCGAACGCTCGTTTCAATTTCGTCTTTTGTCTATCAATTTTGAAACACTGTCGTTCAATTTCGTGGTTTGTTATCCACTGTCGTCAGTTGCAATTCAGATTTGTCGATTACAGGAGTTGAACACTAGACAGAAAAATCAATTTGTCTGTTGGCATTCATTTCCGTCAAAATTATTCGTGGTATAATGCTACAACATAATTGAATCGTTTACTCATCAAATTCATGACGCTTTAATCATACATAAAAACACATTTACTTTTACAGCACTACTTATTCACACCTATCCACTCGACAGACACTAAGGAAATTACGTTCATACAAACATAAAGATAATACGAAAAATGTTGCTGAAGCATTATATTCGCAAATCAAATAAATAATTACATAAAAACGAACTTGTTAATATTCTTAGTCATTTTAGTGATCAAAAGTATCCATTAAATGCATTTTTTTTTTTTGAAGGTGCGAAACATCGTTAGAGATATTGTGGATGAATTACTCTTCGTTGTGTATAGGGCCTACAAAATGATGCAGTACCTGACGAATATGAATATGATTTTTTTTTTTCTTTGACAAGCGAAGCATCGTTAAGGTTAAGTAACTCTTCATACAGTGTCTACAAATACAATATAACACTTGACGAATATGAATATTTTTTGGTAAAAAAAAACCCCGACGAATTTAATCCAATAATCCTAATTAGCTAAGCAGCGAAAATGAATTTGAGCGACAACTTATGAATTCAAATGATTAATGTTCAAATTTGAAACGAATAGGAACGACAATTAGCAAGGATTTGAAGGTATTAAGCTTTCCGGAAGAAATTGAATTGAAAACTAATGATATTTTGAAAACTTATGATATTTTAAATGACTCACTGTTTTCATCTTGCCTTTGGGGTTCAGCCTCGAAAGGTCAATGGCCTATTGCTGTTCCCCTCCACACTCGTCACTTAACCTGAGTCACAGATTTTGATTTTTATGTTGCATTATTTTCCTAATGATTGTTTTTTCTGTATGTATATGTTGTTATGCTTACATGAAATCACATTGATTTCATTTTCTTTCTTTTTTATGAGATGTGGAAAATAAACTTGAAACTTGAAACTTGAATATTGAATGAAGAGGTGACGAAAAAGGGCGGGGAAAATTGGACAGAATCATTAAAACTCTCTGAATGTTAAAGGGTGTTTTAAGTTACCCAAAGTTTCCGATTTTTCTATGATTCAAGTCATTTTGATTAATATAATATCATCTTTCTCTCTCTCTCTCTCTTTGTCATATGTATGTAAGTATGTATGTATGTATAATTATATATATATATATATATATATACATATATATATATATATATATATACATATACATATATACATATACCTATATATAAAGTATTTTAAAGCAAAAGATGTCTACCCCTTGTGGTTCGCCCCAATTGACTAGCGATAGTCTGCAAATTGTATCGACCAGGCAAGTGGCGCCGTTCTAGAAGGGAGGATGTTGAAATATAAAATTAATATATATATATATATATATATATATATATCTATATATATATATATATATATATATATATATAAGATATCAAGAGAGTAATGCTAATATCAACAAAGTCGACACGTGAATTTATGGCAATAGGTGTATAGTTGTGCGTCCACCTAATGGGTATATGTAGTAGATTTCTATAATACATGTGATGATAACTATATACAGGTAAATGTAAACGTTAACATATTCAAGTGATAAACGGGGTACGAATATATCGTCTCTCTGAAAAAAAAAAAAACGCAATTTTTTTTTTTTTTTTCGCTTCAGAATATAAGGTCTAGAAATGCTGCTGGAACGTGACCTGGTGACTAAAAAAAAAAAACAGAAGGCCGACATTGACGCTTGTTGTAAGCTGCATTGAAAAAAAAAAACAAAAAACAAAAAAAAAAAAACAACAAAAACAAAGAGAAACGAGTGAGGGCGTGGGAAGAATCAGACACGGGCTGAAGAGGGCAGCATACAATAAGACTGATGTTAGGTCTACTTACGTTTTCTGAGGATTTGATGCACACAATCGGCAGGGGTAATTATTGCTCCTTATGGTTATTCTGGCGAGATCGATTTCCCGCAGTTTAACCGGTTGCAGCCGATGGAGGGACGAAAGTCACGTTACAACATAAAAGAGATACCGAAAAAAAAAGAAAAAGAAAAAAAAAGAGATAGATAATAGATATAGAAAATACTGTATATAGAAATATTTGGTATCTAAATAACTGATTGGTTGTTTGTAAAAAAATGATTGTTTCTTTGAAAACTTACTTTTGCCATAAATTCTTTGTTACCATTGTTGTGTCCGTTTGCATATTGCATTCTTGAGAAAGATATGGAAATAAATTGAATGAGATTTGATAAGAAAATAATCAGGAATAGAAAAGAGTGGTTTAAATTAGAAAAAGAGAACAGAGAAAAGGGTAGATAGATAAACTGACAGAGAGAGAGAGAGAGAAAGAGCTAGAGAGAGAGAGAGAGAGAGAGAGAAAGAGAGAGATAGAGAGAGAGAGAGAGGGGGGGGGGGGGGGGAGAAAGCCCGAATGCGGGTAATGTGTGCATGATGCAAACGTCACAGATTTTACAGATGTTTCTTGAAATGTGACTAGAGTTAATCCCTTCCAAACGACAATGTGACTTTAGTCCAAAAGTATATAGGTTCCCGTATATAGGTGTGGTCCAATTTCGGAGAAGCAATACAATTTTTGCTGACTTTCTTAATTTTTGAAATGGGACGAGATTGACATTGGCGTACTCGAAGTGAAACCATCGGGTACAGGACAGAAATATCGGCGGATCCCTTTCCGTAAACTAAATATAATAATTATGTATCTTTTTCTGTTTGTATGATACCTTTACCTGTAACACACAGTAGTATCAGCTAGTTGATATCTTCTATGTCCAGTCTAAAAACAACTCGACGTCTAAATTACACACAAGAAAAATTATTTTCTGAAAGCGACAACTCTAGTCCAATGTCGTAGTTCGTGCTTGACAATGTGTGGCATGGTTATGTTGTGTGTAGTATGTATACGGTTTCCACTCGCCCTCCAACGAATTAAACGTTTTGTTGTTGTTGTTGTTGTAAGCGTCATGGCTGATATTTTATAATTTTATAATAATTTTTATATTAATTTTTATATATAAGTATATATATACATATGTGTGTGTGTGTGTGTGTGTAATACACACACACTCAAACACACACACACAGATAATGTATCACAAATATCCATGTAAATATCATTGTTACAAGTTTTGATATTTGTAAGACTTTGTCGTGACTTTGTTTTTTTTTTCCATCCCGCTCAGTTTTATAAACCGATATCTTTCGTTTCAACTTTTCATACTTTTATCTGAAGATTGGGTATATACTGTTGTTGTTGTTTTTTGTAGACCTGAACGACTTGACTGTTAGAAGGATACTGTAAGCATTGTGTACATGTCTTTTGGTTTGTTTTGTCTTCGTTTCACGCAAACAATCAGAAGAACAAGACGCATGCAGCAAGTGAATAAGATTTCTTTCATATTTTTAATTGATCATGACAAACATTTTGTCCCATCTGACAGCATTCGCTTACACACAAAACCATGACTGACATATTCCAGTTTTCTCTTGTTTCAAAGTACATCGCACCTAAGTAACATATTTCCATTTTCAACCCAATCTCTCCAGTATCTTTGCATACAGTACTTTTAATCAAGCGCAATTGCATAATCACAATCGGAAATTTGATAAACGAACCAAGCGCAAATTGTTATTCTACAAATTAATGGAAGACCCACCGGTTTTAAATTTTTGTTCAACGCAGCACAGTAAGTTTGGTTTATACTTTTATTTCTGATAGAGCTACACGGCAGACGCAAATAAACCAACAATGACAATGACGAACGCGCCTCGGTTGAGAATATGGCGCGAAAATGTCAGGAACATACATTTGCAAACTGACCTTCCGCTATTCAAAGGGGAATTTTAAACAAGTTGAATTTAAGTCCAAAAAGAAAGAGTTAAATATGACAAGCGCAACATTGAATATTTGTTCAAAATCGGATTAAAAGTAAGCAAGTTATGACATTTCAAAGATTCGCTAATTTTACAAATCAGCTCGTGAAACAGTTGATATAATACATGTATGTGAATGAGTGAGCTAATGATGCCATTAAATCACAAATTCCACATCGTTTACACAATATGACGAAAATTCAACTTTTCTGCTGTAGACTTGTAAAATATATTGCCATTCCTGATAGACCATTTTCCAAATAATGATCAGTCAGATATATCAGGATTTTAGACGGGGGCATGATTGCATTTTAACCAAAAACTGAAAATTTCTAACCTTCATGCACATTATTGTATATAGCAAGTTGTGAGGGAATGACACCATCAATTCATCATTTTCATATTCATAATGACTGTTCAAGAACTGTTTCGTAAAAATTAGGTTAACATAATAGTTTCACAACATCCTTAATTTTGACCCGATTTGGATCATAATTGCCGTTTTTGTGCTTAGAAATTTTCACTCTTTCTTTTCAGACCAAACACTACTTTCAAATGGTCCGGAATTTCCCTTAGAGCTAACTTGTGGCTCATTTGACATCTTTATCTACGAGCTTTGGTAGATTATGTCCCCTAGCCTCTCAAATTTTCACCTGTTCGCATTTTACATCTAACCTGACATATCTCCTCCGTCTGACAAAGGTACTTCTGTTATGGTAGAACTGTGACTCCTTAAGCTTTTATGACGACTTAATGCCGACGTTGAGAATCTTTCAATGAACACAGCTTGTCATTTTGAATACTGGCCAGTCTGTTCTCGTCAGTATGATGGATAAAACACACTCTACTTCACAGCGTAACTACAGTGTTGAGACACATTGCACAGTTGCAGGGTGATAGTGATTACAGGAACATGTGCAAATTGAGTGTCAGGGAAATAACATTTTGTAAGCAGCATAGCGGATTAAATGAAAGAGACATGAGTTGTAGGCTCGTTAATCATTTAAAGAACGGCCCCCCAAAAAGAAACAAAATAACTAAACAAAACATCTCAATCACCGTGCATTTAAACAATGCCTATCTCGGGTTCAGGATGTTCTTTCGGAAAGTATGATATTCAGAATTATTCCATAAAATAAGCGTGCAGCGTGTTGGTTCATGTACACCATGTCTGGGTTAGAAAGGGTTTCCAATTATTCACAGGATGAGTGACAGCCTACGGGTGTATGGAGTACTTAGCATAACATTGTGATTTATCGCAAATCAAAGGGCATACCTTAATAACAATATCAATAATAATATTACAATATCAAGTCGGGAATTCTAATGGTAGAGCACAAAAAACACAGAGGCAAACAAGACATATATATCGATCCATTAATCGCATGAGGAATATTATTTTATTGCAAATATGGTCAATGATATATATACCCTAAAGGTTTACTTGTGACGTTTAACTCTTGTGTGCCATTATGGACGTGAACCTGCACTGAAAAGCTTAGTTTGACCATCAGAACGAGTCTATGTGGGTTGGTCACTTCATCTGTAGGTGACTCGGTAGAGCCTTTTCAGATGCCTGAAATGTCATTTATTGACCTTTGCCGTTTAGGGACGATCTTCCACTCTCTTGCCGCATCAGAAAAGACGAGATGTAAATGGTATTTGAATGCGGAATGACAGATTGAGCTGGCCCACTGATTCTGATCTAGTAATCACCAGCGTCACACGAGTGCGTGATGACAGTGCCCCCTTCCAATCTGATACCGTGTTTTAACAGACCCTACCCCGACAACGTCGGGACAACGTCCGGAGAACCAAGTTTCTCGCCTCGGGCAAACAACCGCAGGAGACAGCTAGGGGTACCGAAAACCTTCTTCGAGTACGTTTCCACAACGATCTACTGGGTCATGAGAGAAGGGGAGAGGTTATAATCCATGCACGTGATCGGCGTGCGGTGTGTCATTCTGTCTGGACTTTTTCCGGATGTTGAATGTCTCAGTGAATGTTACCGCGAGAGCATCTTAAAAGAAGAATGGTCAGGACATTGTCGCGGTAATGTCAGGGTAATGTCGGGGTAATTACTCTAGCTGGCTAGGGTATAATTTGGCAAAAGTTACCGCGACAACGTCCGAGCAACGTATTTCTCTTCGCATCTTAGCAGGCAGAAGAAAAAAAATGTCCGGACATTGTCGCGATAACTCTGATTCGAAAGGCTTGTTAAAACGAGGCTTTGGAAGTAAAGGAATGTCCAGGTCTGACATGAATACATAGAAGGTATTTATGAAGCAATTACCCCTCCCCCCCAAAAAAAAAAAAAAACCAACAACAAAACAAACAAAAACAAAAACAAAAAACAAAAACAAAAACAACAACACCAAAACAAAACAAAACAAAACAAAACAAACAAACAAACAAACAAACAGCATTTCACGTCGAATGAAGTGCATTCGAGAAATTCTTTTTTATTTGTGATTTACAATTGGAAGGATTATATCCTGTTTATTCTAAATGACCCATCAAGAATATCCATATTTTCAAAACGACGAAAAAAAAGTAAATATGCCTCCTGTGCATTATACATTTGATGACTTTAAAGGGCACCCTAAGTAAACAAAGTGAAAGGTTCAAAACTGATTTCATATCCAATAATGGTTTATTGTTGTTTGCCAGCAGCGATGACTGCTATCTCTTTGATGTACGAAGCTGACATTCCATACTTTAAGACAATTTGAATGCAAACGTCATGAATCATCCGATGCCAGGACTTTCATGTCTTAGAGTAAAACGTCTAAGGTGGATTTGTGTGCACTTAAGGGTAACGGATGTGTTCCATTAACCAGGCAATTCCAGTCGGCAAGGTCCATTTTCATTGTTTGTTGGACGGATCAGACGCTAGTGGTATGGACAGGCAATGATGTTGATTTCTATCATACGTATCTCCTACAATATAGGCAATGGTATAATGTGTAACAAAAATACATTTCATGGTTTCATGAGCAGGGGATGGGGGCAGGGTCCGTTTTGATTTTTGTAATTGTCAAGTTCCATAGAAGTTCTGTTGGCGTTATTACAATTGTCATTATGATTATGCTTCAACAATTATCATAATTACCTTTTATTAATATTTTATTTGGTATTTTTCTTACTATTACAAAGTAGTAGCAGTAGTACGTAGTAGCAGCAGCAGTTGTGCATGTAGTAGTTGTGGGGTAGCAATTATGATATTGATGGTGGTAAGAGTTGTTGGAGTTATTCTTGTACATGTCGTTGTGTCAGTGTTGAAGCAAAAGTCTTAAAAGTACTGACTGTAAAGAGAAGTAATAAAGGTAATATCATCAGTCAGCAGTGGTAGCCTTTGCCGTATTAGTACCAAAGGAAGAAGAAGTACTGGCAGTATCAGGAAAGTCACAGTGGTCGTGGTTGTAAATTAGGAAAAAACCAGTAGTCGTGGTAGTGTAGATTGACTTGCGATCAATCGACACCTGTTCGTTTCACTGGTAGAAGTCATTACCTTGACTATACAGTAGTGCTGAAGTACTTGTAGGGGATTCACTTGGAGTAAACGTTTACCAAGTAACGGTAAAACGAGTACCGAGAGTAGAGGTCGCAGTCGTGAAGCAGAAAATGTTTGATTAGTTATCATTTCGCATTCAACGGTTGCTGCAACAGTGTTGTTGGTGACAGTAACGGTAATAGTTATGTTGGCAGAAGATATAGTATGGTTGGAACAGTGGTAGCATCGTCCTGAGTTTTCAGGTGAGACTAGGAAGAGTAGTCGTAGCTGTAGTAGCAGACGCATCGTATGGTGATGAAATGTGAGATAATAAGAGTGTAAGGTGGATGTGAGCTGTATAGTCATGGTGCCATCTCTCAAAGTGCTTGTTGCAGAAATAAGCAGTAAAAGTAAAAGTGATACTAGTAGGTAACAGACGTACGTGTGGTAGAAGTAGTAGTAGAAGTAGCTGTAGCAGTAGCAGTAGAGTAGTCGTGATTGTAGTAGTAGTAGTAGCAGTAATAGAAGTACACTGTAGTAGTAATAGTAGCAGTAGTAGTAGTGGTAGTAGTAGTAGTAGTAGTAGTACTAGTAAAGCAGCAGCAGTAGCAGTATTAGTGATAATATTAGTAGCAGTGGTAATAGTAGTTGTAGTTGTAGCAGTAGGGGTGGTGGTGGTGGTGATGCAAGTAAAACAGCACCAACATTAGTATTCGCTGAAACAGTGAAAAGTAGCATTTGTAACAGTCGCTGCAACAGCAGTAATAGTACACTTACGTCAGATGTCGCTTTTGCCATGGTATAGTTATCGCGGTTATACCATTGTCCTAAATATGGCCATTGGGGTCATTGATATTATAATTATTGTCTACTATTACCAAAAGTCAGCAGAATTAAGTTGCGGTTTAAATGAGAAGTGGTAGTGGTAGTAGTGCTACTACTAACATCATTGTAATGATGATTTCTATGGTGATAGTGGTCGTAATACGCGTTGTAGTAGTGGAAGTAGTAGTTGCAGAAGTATGAGTTTGAGTAGTAGTTGTAGTAGTAGTAGTAGTGGTAATAGTATGAATGGTAATAGTAGTAGTAGTGGTAATAGTATGAATGGTAATAGTAGTAGTAGTAATAGTAGTAATTAGTAGAGTAGTAGTAGTAGCAAGTAGTAGAGTAGTAACAGTAATAGTTAGTGTTCTTGTTGGAGAAGTGGTGGTAGTTCTTGTTGTGGTAATAGTAGAAGTAATAGTTGTAGTTGCAGTAGTAGCAGTATAGTAGTAGTGTAGTAACAGCAGCAGCAGTAGCAGTAGTAGACGAAGTAGTGGTAGTTTCGTAGTACCAGTAGCAGTAGGAGTGTTATAGGGAGAACAGTTGCTACTGTGTTGATTTGATTGGAGTAGCTACGGTAATCTTTGCAGAAAGGGCTCAAATGCTTACTAAATAATAGCCGCTGCTTGACTGATCAAAGTTGCTTTCCTAGTTACGGCCTTTTTGCCTTTTCCATTCGCATGTCAGACGACAGCGAACAAACGAGATGATTTAGATATAAAATCATTATTTGAAAAAAAAAAAAAAAAGATGCCCAATGTTCAGCTAGTGTGGTTCCTTTTCCGGGAGAAAACAAGTAATCATCTTTCGACGACACAGAACATTCTCTGTCAACATATTTGCAACCAGAGCAGAAATAAAGCAATTTCTGTTTTACCCAAGATGGTCAGATGATTGCAATGGTGACGATGAGACTTGTAGAAAGTCTGACGTCAATGAACACGATGACCACGATGATATCTATCTTTTAGATCACCCATTGGTCATATACGATGCCTTATATGTTCGGAACGCTTTGACTCCATGCACCTCGTGTCGCTAAACTGCGTTCGTCTAGCAAAATTCACTTTGTCAACTTTTGCATTCCTTCCGCGAATTTTCATATCGAGGGGCAAAACGGAAGATTTCTGTGTGTGTTAGGGCGGAAATATTATATTTATCATTTTTTTCTTCACACTTGACATTTCCAGTGGCCAATTCGAATGGCGTGCGCCGCGTAAGTACAATATGTCTACTCTTGCCGACTTGGTCAAACATTTAAATTGTCGTCGGTGAAGGGCAGATGGCGCAAACAAGTCCGCTTGATTTGTTGTCTGTTTAAAGTCCTCCGCAGGGCATCTTAAATGTAGGAGAAGAAATCCTCCCGACGGCTCGTGGACGTCGACTATGTGATTAAATCTAGAGTGTGACTGAGACTTGAGAGGTGGGAGTGGGAATTTGAAAGTTTTTTTTTTTTTCATTATTTGCTAGAAGCATTAAAAAAAACATTTTCTTTAATAACTCAGCTGACAAGCACTGACAAGAGTATATTTCCGAATGAACGCCGTCCTTTATAGGAACATACATGAGAGTTGAAATCACAAAACAGTGAAAGCCCATGACTTAAGAATAACAAGAGACGTTTTCTTTCTCTATAATTATCATCTATCAAGATATTATTTGAAATAAAACATTCCAATCTTATTAGCAGTGCAGTATGTTGTGTGTATGTGTGTGTGTGTTGGGTGGGTTTGGGGTTGAGATAGTCAGCCTTATGAGACGTGTGATCCTCTCCTTTCCTTCGTCTGATGAATCTTGGTCCCCTCTAACGAAGATAGTGGTGTTGATCTATTGAATGTGACAGCCAGTCCGAACATTGGTCATCCCAATAGCTCAATTGCGTTTTCGTTTTAGGGCATCATTCTGAAACACGCAATTTCTAAAGATCAAACACGGCAATCGAAAAAAAAAAGAGAGACGTGTAGTAGGGTACATGAATTAGCCTTCCTGAAAAAAAAAAACAACAACAACAACAGCAAACAAACAAACAAACAAAAACCAAATCAAACAGAAAAGCAATTAAATGTCGTCGAGTTCGAAAAAAAAACACACAAAAAAACAAGAAAACGAGAGGAATTAGATAATAGAAGTGCGCCACCAACGATGATGGTGGCTTCACATTACGCCCCGATCACTGGCTAAACTTACAGTCTTTGTGATAAAGCCGGTAAAGCTTCTAACAATATGATATATCACAACTGAAGTATGATTTAAAGCTTATAGAAGAGCGAGGCTACACCCTCGATTCACTTATTATTATCCGAAGATTATCATGAGTAACTTAATGATGACCCAATCCCAGTTAAATGGGGTTGCATGATAAATGGAAAGTCTTAAAATCGCGGTATGTCAGCTATAATCATTATAATGTTAACTTTATCACTGCTTGTATGGTTATTCCTTTAAATTTTCCCCAGATAACAGTCCATTTGCTGATGCAAAACCTATCAAAATATAGCAGTATCATAATATTTATAAAAAAATAAATGAGTGACGAAACCGAAAAGAAAAAAAATCACCCTGACTACTTTGGGCTAAATGTTAGTGTGAGAGTGGTTGTAAGTGTAAGTGTGAGTGTGATTGTGATTGTGAGTGTGAGTGTGAGACTGGGAGTGAGTCCATGAGAGTGTGAGTGTGTGAGTGTGTGAGTGGGAGTGTGTGTGAGTGTGATTGTGAGTGCGAATGTGAGTGTGAGTGTAAGTGTGAGTGTGGGTTTGAGTGTAGGTGTGGGTACGAGAGGGGCTTTACCTGTTTAAAGTTGTAATCTGTCAGATCTGGCACTTTGGTACCACAGCCACAAATTAAGGAGAGGCAGGTCACTGTCTAATTTAGCAGCCATTTTGTCAATGCAAATTAGATGGTCAATATCAATGGACTCGGATCGCTTAGGAACTGGACTTTTAGGATTCACCACACTTAAATTAGGTCAAGCTTTTGTCAACAGATACCGCTGGACTTTCTAGACTTTTTTCTTTCTTTCTAGAATCCCTATAAGCTTTCGGTTGCAGACTGGTACGTTAACACAAGACATCACATCTGTGAATTGGAGCTAATCTGCATTTCAGGTACTGGTGACTCGGATGCAATCAGAAACCCCTGTAGCTATAAAGAAGACACAACCTGAGTGATTTATAAACCTTGACTGACCCAAATATGGAACATATAAAAAAAAATTAATAAAGATTACCCCGTGCGTACGCTGACATTTCTCACTGTACGATGTGGCACGATCAACAGACTGTACGGTACTTGATACTCAACACCCATGCTCTTAATACAGCAACGCGTAATATTGTACCTACGGATTGCTTACGATTTCCTGAATTCAAGCACTAAAAAGCATGACAATCGTTAATCGATTTGAAAGTAATTAATTTCAAAGTTTACGAAGGGTTCAACCCGGATTTAATTGTATTCCTTCCCAAAGTTTCAGTACATTTAGGTAATTTCATGTCTAGTTTTCCTAGCAATCATTAGCATTCATACTGCTCAACCCAAGGTAAAGCACCGAAAGATTATTATTCATACAAATCATGAAAATGCAAACATATTTCTTCTTGGAATGACCCGAACACATGATGAAGACACATTCTGATGCACAAACCCACGTGATCCAGACGTAAAAAAAGAAATACAAGCAAATTAGATGAAAAAGTAGAAATTAAAACTAATAAATATGGCCAGCAATTCTTCATGATTTATAAAATATCAATATACTCTTTTCAGAAAATAAAAAATCATATCTATGACCTCTGTATTATTTCAGGCCTATGAGAAATGCAGATAAAGCAGTAAATGTCCAAGAGTCAGATTGCCTATGTCAAACACGACTTTCGACCACCGTTCCATTGCCGAGTTCGTTCACGACCTCATCAGTTCGATCATGGATCCACTCAGAGGTGTTGAATACCTGCTGGACTCGAGCCGCTTTGCGGAAGAGCACCTTAATGGCGTGCCGAAACTCCGGGTTCCTGGCCGTGTAGATGAACGGGTTGGCACACGAGTTCACATAGGCAAGGAGAAGGAACGCCATGTAGAGAGGGCTATGTAAGAAGTTGTCATCAAATACACCGATGCTGTAAAAGAGATAACACAACTGGTCCGGAGTCCAGCAAATAATAAAAGTCATCACGACAACGAACAACATTTGGAGTACTCGCTCCCGTGCTTGTAGCAGGTTGAGAGTCAAGCAGGACGAGTCCATTCGACTGTTTTTCAGTGCGCGGGCTTCTCTGTGAAGCTCTCGTATCGTCCTCACGTGAGCAAAGAGCATCACTCCGATTGGGATGACGTACTCGAACACGAACAGGACAATGCCTTGGAACATCTTACCAAGCTGATTCGGAAATTCTACAACACACTCACACGTTTCTGGATGTACTGAATTGACGACGAAACTACCGATATTAAAGACGAAAGCGAGAAGCCAGATTGGGATAAAGACATATTTGATTCGTGAAGGCGTGATCTTTGCGCGATACACAAATGGATAAACTATGGCAAAGAACCGTTCAAGCGATATCATACAGAGCGTGTACATAGACGCAATGAAAGGAATCCACACGAACACATTGGAGAACACGAGCTTACAGTACATGTGGCCAACCCAGTTGTGAGATAATCTAGCTGCGGTTGGTATCGGCGTCAGGAATATCGAGCACAAGAGATCGGCGACGGCTAATCCAGCGATTAAACGATCCGTTCCGCGAACGTTTTGCGACTTGTAGTGAATCAGAATGACCAACGAGTTTCCCATGATTCCAGCAAGGGTCAAACTAAGGCGAAGAATGATGAACCAATTCCATTCTATAGCTTTCCAGGTCCAGGCGTCATGAAATCCTGGGCACGAGGCGTTAGTGTCTGGCCTGTCAGTCACCTCAGTAATATTTCCTTGTACGTACGTCAGCATGCCTTCTCCTTCTGTGTAGCGTGGGGGCGTCTGTGAGCCCACCATGTGGTACGTTGAATTCACGCTCAACAATTGAAATACTGCTTCATGCTGCTTTAGCGCCATTGCGCGCTAAAATGTATCCTTTCCCCACAACGTCTCACGCCAAACAATCCAAGCTTTGTTTTTGATATCCTCTGAAATACGAGGAAGGCAAGGAAAACAGGGACCTGTCTGCAATGGATTTTAGCAACATACAGTCCTTGATATTGCATAAGACAAACTCTCGCATTAATTCTGGATCATTAGCTATCTTACATCAATACTGTATGTTCAGT
The DNA here is from genome assembly GCF_964275005.1 of Diadema setosum. Taxonomy (NCBI): domain Eukaryota; kingdom Metazoa; phylum Echinodermata; class Echinoidea; order Diadematoida; family Diadematidae; genus Diadema; species Diadema setosum. The sequence goes on from NC_092704.1 coordinate 1,032,993, forward strand.
ATTGATACTTGTTATGACTATAGACAACACTAAATGCGAGAAAATATCTTTCCCTTTGTAAACTGTTATTACGGGTGACCTTTTAGCTGAGCAGTTTTTTGTTTGCAACATTTGTCGAGGATTTACGTGTTTCAAACAAAGCGGCGATAGAAAAGCATGTGCTAAGCATCCAAATAAGATTGAAAAGACGACCAATAACAAAACTGCTGATAACACAGCTCGACCTTTCTCTCTCAATAAAAGCTGATGTAGCAGACAAACACAAGGTCGAAAAGGGAAATTTCCACGGCGATGATAAATTTGGGCACACGCGAGGAGGAAAACAAACGACAAGGCATTTTGCTCTAAGATTTCTGCTTCAGATTTCTGCGCGTGAATACATGATGACTGCCTTGATTAACACGACCAGCTTGCTTCATGCGAGATCGATCCAGATTGATCGAATTATATCAGCGTGAAATCGCGAATGCCCGTGATGTTGCCGATCTTACGCGCTTGGGTTCGGCAAACTGATGAATTTCCCCAGAAGGCCGAGGATGGGCGGAGAGTAAACAGCGATATGCGACGAATCAAACTGCACTCCTATCCTCGCTCGATCGTTCACGTCGCCTTTATTTGATTGTAACCATCTGTTAAACACGATTATCGCAACGCTTGTCACTCCATGTGAGAGTGGGAATAGAGGACTGCCTCAAACCACTAAATAGTAGGGAATACTGGTCGAATCGTGTTGATTGAATTTGCGCAGGGCGAGGTAGCATACAGCGAGGGAATTCCCTGTCACCACTGGCTCTATGAATGCAGCCAATCACTTAATGTGGCATCCAACGTCGTTCATTGATCTTCAAAATCACTGCCGCTGCTATTATTAACGCATACCCAGCAGCTGCCGGACCAGACCAAAAAGATTCCCAAAATTCCATGGGGCATACAAGTAGTAAAATAGTCCACACGCTGAAAGATGCATGGTCTGACCCAGGGAATTAGAAGTATTCATGGAATCAATAAGTCATTCCTGCTGGAAGATTAAAGCCAACACATTGAGGTAATCCAACTAGAAGCAAGAGATAAAGTTTGTCTTGCACGTGTTTTCTTTGCGAACATCAACTGTTTTTTTTTTCTTCAGATTTTCAGAATGAAGAAACATTTCTGATAAATTGCCGTCTCTCTTTCATCCCGGAAGTCACCACTTAGATGAAAATAAAGAATGTTGGAGTAGATCCGGCTTATCTTCCATATGATATGATATGCTGGGAAGGCGAACGAGCCAGATTAAATGTTTACCGATCTTTCATTCTCCCTCAAGAAGGCCCATCTCTGGAGATGACAAAACACGTCCAGTCAGGAATGTCAAGCTCTCGAAATTTTCTCCAGTGTTTGCATTCTCCCCCGTCTGGCGACTCGCGAGTCTTCTCTTTAGACTTCTTGTTCCCCTACTACGTCTGCTTTATACCGTCTCAGTGATCTGCAGAAAGCAAGAAAAGGAGAGAGATCGGTAAAAGATGGTGAATGAATCGTTCATGTCATCATCAATGGAAATAGGCAGATTCTACTCTCGAGGGCTCTCCTAAGCAATCTTGCTATATTTCTTTTACCTGCCACATCTTCGGGCTGTTTGACGTAATTAAGGAAATATCGCCTGAGCTCAAATCAGCAAGCCTATCGTCCTACTCCCTCATATGTTTGTAACTGGAGGCCGGGCTGCTGCTGTGGGAACATAATCACACTCGCTTCTTGACATCAGTGAAGCTTAAACGTCTTTCTGACAGTATTCAGGCGGCATTTTCTTTTATATCAGAGAAAAAGTTAATTTAGCATCAAATCATATTGCTACCTCGGTCTACTTTCTACCCGAAGCAAAATAAACACTGATATCGAGTAATGTCGTGAACTACGGAAAAGTACGTTTCATTCATGTTTCGTCCAACTTTGTCAGCAGAGTTTGAGTACTTTCAAATTAATGCACTATGCATTACACGTGCTACGCCGGAACAATCGAACAATGTATACGATGTATTTTGTACTCAAATTCTTTGGCCATGTAATTAAAATGAATACCTCCTGCTCCTGTAAAAGCAGAACAAGAAGGAAAAAGTGATTTCAGCGCCCCTTATAGCAGCATTGCTTGTGTCGTGCAAGAATTCACCACGTAACCACCAACTGTGAATTACTTTTTTTTCCTGATACAGAGCACTTTCATTTGTCAAGACATTAAAACATGAATCGTAAACTAGAATACTTTGAACCCCTTTTTCTTTGCCCCATATGCAATATTTCATGTTAAGAGCATATATAAGGGGTTACACAGCTCGTTATTCCGAAGGTTCGTTATTCCGAAGGCTCTTTAGTCCGAAGATTCGTTATTCCGAAGGTTCATTGTTCCGAATTTCATTTTCAGATTAACGAATCTTCGGAATAACGAACCTTCGGAATAACGCCACAAATGTTCGGATTAACGAACCCTTTTTCATTTTCGGATTAACGAACATCTAGGTATCGGGAATTTGTGTGTTTCGGATTAACGACCCTTCGGAATAACGAACCTTCGGAATAACGAACCTTCGGAATAACGAACAGCACCCATATAAGGTATACTGGTCGAATAACTGTGAGAGGACTTGTGAAAGGTGACTGGAATGAACGCAAAAAGATTTGAAATGTTCATGTTAGAAGTAAGAGAAAGATATTCCGAGGTTACTGACATGTTATCCTCATTACGTGAAACAAGAACAAAGGCACATCAATATGAAGACAAATTATGCAGCCTTAAAAAACTAATGTAGTAGCTAACCGAAAAAAAGGGGTTATGAAATCTATCATGGATGTAAACAAGTGCATTGTGCAATTCCAAAAGTCGGCGTTTAACAGAAGATTAAACTGTTTGAGTGGTATCAACATGTTTTTTTTTTTCTCTCAGGGCAAAAATGTGGATCGTCTGCTGAAATGGATGTCTCAACTTTGGTCTTCAAGTACGAATTTAATTGAAGACCTGGGGCCTCAGTGAATCAGTTAAATTCGTAAAAACTTAATTGGATTATTTACAGTGTTTTGATATTACAATCAAATCCCAAAGTCACCACGATATGTTTTACAAAATCAGATTTTAGGGTTTAATTGTGATACTCTCTGTCTCTCTACCTATCTTCTTGATATGCTGGATTACTAATCCAGTTCATCTCTATTTGTTTTCTACACATCTGATTTAGCCACTACATTCTAACATGTTCATATTTCTTTCAATTGTTAACGTTTCACATTTTTTACCATCGATCAATGCGTCAGAGTTTATTTCCGTCTGTCTAAACATTCATCTGTCATTGGGTTATCAAGTTGATTTGATGCATGCCATGCATTCGTTGAGAAAATTAATGCGAGAGTTTGAGAAATGAAATGGAAGAGAGAAGGAAATAGACATAAGGATAGATGGAGAGAAGAGGAGTGAAAGAAAGAGAAGGGAGGATAGAGGGAAGGAGAGAATGGGTGTGGGATGGAGAGGGGTGTCAACATATGACTGGAGGAGAAGATTTCATCCCATGATGGAGCTCATTAATCCCACGCACTGTAAACTTTCATCTCATTTTCAAACTTTGCACCACGCAGACATTACACCTACCATCATCTTCAAGTACCCCGCCTCCACAAACCCATTCGGGAGCGACAGGGAGGACAACCCGACAGATGGGGCGAGTAAACGTCCTTTGTAGACTCACGATGACATTTCAGTATCACCATCATGAGCCTGACTTGCTGACTGTGGAGATATTTATGAAGATGGAATGATTGTATGGTCTTTGAAGGTGCAATAATGCACACCAGCCTGGGCTGAGTCCTGTAGAGACTTACGGACAGACATGACACACTGAAACGCAAACCTGCCCTGCTTGAAAGAACACAGTGTTCCACAGTGTGAGAAACACAGAGTAAACACAGTGTGAACACACGCATTGTGAACACATTGTGAACACAGTGTGAAATTTCTTCACACTGTTAAATTCGAGCGTTTTAACAGTTAACATGTGAACACAATGTGAGTCTTCAATTCACAGTGTGAAACACAACATTACTATATGAACACTCTGTGAAAACCACACCACAGTGTGAAATCATCTTCACACTGTTAAATTCGAGCGTTTTCACATAGTCGACAATGTGAACCACTGTGAACACACTGTGAACACTCTGTGGGACACTGTGTTCTTTCCAGTAGGTTGGTCACTGAATACTGACCTGCCATGTAACAATTAAGGAGAAACCTCATAGCTATAATCATCTCACTTTAATCATGAACACAACGCTCTCATAATGGTATAGATACTCTTTTCTTTTCATTTTTTTTACTGAAAAAGTTTTTGTTTGCCCATCTTTTGTAGTGGCTGAACTTAACCCACGTGGACCATAGATACCTTGTTAGTTATAACTTGTCGAGCTGAGATATTATCTTAAACTGAACTAGGTGAAGGGTAAAATCACCTGAAATCAGCCTTTCATATTAAGCACTTGCCAAAAGCATTTGCTAAAAGCACCTGCTGATTACATGTCTCACATATCCCTTTAAAGTTCTTGTTTACATTTTGGAGCAGTGATTTAAAAAGTGTTCAAGATATCACATTTGATGCATATGTGTAGGTTTGCTGGGAATGTTTGAAGCTAGTGTTTCGTTCCTTCTTCACTCGTTAGGCATGTTAGAGGTCCTGTTTGCCATTGGGAGCAGTGATTTAAGAAATATTCGAGTTACCACATTTTATGCATGATATGTGTAGGTCAGTTGTATCACAAAACATCATACCATATAAAATTTTCGCAATAAAGCCTAAAATATAAGTAGATATCAGTATTTTTCTCAGTAAAACATAACTGTAGACGGTTTAGTCTGGAAGCATTTTTATTATAACTATTGTTCACATTTTGTGCATTTAGCAGTACTTAGCATCGATTATACGGATTCATATTTTTACAGTGGTTGTTTCTATCCCTAACTCACATTTGAGAACTATTTTAAAGCACTTATGCTGGTTTTTTTTTGTTTTATTTGCAAGTGGTAAATTATGCCTTTAAGAATACACAGCGAACTATGTCGTATGTGTATGACAGAATAATTTGACGTCAAAAGCCATATGAAGTTGAGTAATTACCGAAAAAGAGAGCGTGCGAAAACCATAGAGTTCATAAAGAATACGGAATGCAAAATGACGAGAAAAAAAAAAAAACCCAACCAAACCAACAAGTGATCACAAAGAGAGATAATATGCCGCGCCACAAAATCGGTGTGCAAAAGCAATTCAATTCTGTGGAAATTTAAGTGGAATAATGAAATCAATATTTCTGGCCTGACAACACCAGGGCAAGTAGTGAAGTAAGAGAAGAAGGAAGATTTGCCTGTACATCGGATTCTCCGATATCAGTAATCGGGTTATCGATATACGCGCTTCTGGGAACCATTGCCAAGAAAAGCTGACGAATCGAGATCCCATCTCCTTGGCATCATGTTTGAAGTTTGCAAGGCAGGAAATCGAGATAGCCCTGAGTAAGTGTCTCCGTGGACGTGATAGAATCAGGAACTGCAAGATTTGACCCGCGGCAAGGAATAAAAAGCTCGCCAAGACTGCTGGCTTCCTCTCCATCCTCGCTTTCTCCGCAGAATCCAAAAACGTCCTCTACTCAAAATTTCCCGAGTTTTACCGTTCTAGTTCCAGTTGAAGTACATCTTCTGGGAACGGAGTTTATCAAGCCAATCCTTGCTAGAGGCAATGTTTATGAAGAGTGCTTGAGGGAATTGAATACCAAACATGGGGAAAATCAAACTTGAACAGAGTCATAATAATCCATTTTCATGTTCCTTCCTTTGCCTTTTAATTAGAGTAAAGGTTACAGGAAAGGCGAGGCCCTGAGAAAAAATATCGCAGTGTATAAGGAAACAAACAAAAAATAAGCGGCATGAGGATACTCTCAACGATGAATGCAAAACCCGTAATTAGACTGTTATTGTGTAAAATATACAAGAGGATTTTTTTCCTCTAATCTGCTTTATAATCCCTGTTCGTTACTATTTTGAAAACAACAATTTTAAGATACCCATGGGAGGAAGTATTAGGTCTAGCATTGCAATAACACTTGTATATCTCCATTATTTTTATCTTACTTTTTAAGCCGCCATCTCCACATAAGTGTTCATTCAGAAAGTTTTAATTCTCAGAGGAATTTCTGACCTATTTAACTCGGGAGAAATAGGAATCTTTAATGTATATTCCATTTCATGAATATGAAAAAGGTTTAAAGGTCCGATTTATCTTCGGGAGCAGTGATTTCAAAAATGTTCAAGATATCACATTTGATGCATATGTGCAGGTCTGTTGTATCATAAAACATCCTACCATATGAAATATTTGCAATAAAACCTAAAATATAAGGAGATATCAGGGTTTTTCTCAATAAACCGTAACTGCATACGGTTTAGTCTGGAAACATTTTTATTATATCTATTGTTCACATTTTGTGTGTTTAACAACACTTAACATCGATTATACGGATTCAAATTTTGACAGTGGTTGTTTCTATCCCTAACTCACATTTTAGAACTATTTCAAAGCACTAATGCTGGGTTTTTGTTTCATCTGCAAATGGTAAATTATGCTTTTAATGGTATTCAGTTTGTGCCCTTGTGAATAAGGTAACATGGAATAACGTGTAATATCAACTCCGAGAAATTACAAACGTAAAGAAGAAATAAAGAATGGATATATCAGCGCGTGTATTTTAGTTGATTAATTTGAATTTATTTTCAATTTTGTGTTCACATAAAAGGTTAAAACATATAATTTTAATTGCCTACCTGTTCATTTTTTTATCGAAATATAAAGACAAAATTACCATGACTGTATTATGTATTATTGAAATTTGCGTGATTTGAAATTCTTTACTCATTTAAGCGTTATGTATATTACTTTGTATTACTTTATATGGAAGTAAAATCATATAAATTGAAACAAAGAAACAACACTAACGAACAATAATGATTATTACATTATAATAAATGAAATTTTGTTTTCATGACGTAAGCAGTAGCCAAAACGTATACTTTAGCTACAAAAAAGTGTGCAAACTAGAAATTAGAACAAAATTTGGGATTCTACATAACTAAAAATCTCAGCTTATATAACTTAGGCCCCTGAAAATTGGACGCTTGACAAAGCATGTACAAATATGGCTTACATTGTGTCTGTGTCTTGACCATTACAAAAACGATTTAAATCTATACCGACTACTTGGTAATTTCAATAGTGTGTGTGGATGCAACACTGGCATGTTTTACACGGAAATGATTGTGTTTATATGTTGCATGAAAATATATTATGTATGTCTTTATGTGATGTGTGTGTTTGTATGTGTGTGGAGATGTTTGTGTGTGCAGAGTCTAAAGGACAAGTATCACTCGAGTATAAATTTAAGCATATATAAATGAAGCGTGTCGTCGCAACCATCATCATGACTCAAGTGGGCATCTTCTCATGAAAATTCCTAAATTTGGAACGAATTCGGACACAGCGACGTAGTTTTGCTCCTTGGGGAATAAAGATGATGAAAGCAATTGCAGACTTTTCCCTTGAGAATTCGACAACGCTGTGTACTTTAAAGCACTACTTCATAAACAGAGGAGCTCAGTTTGGATAAGAATTCATTATCTATAGTAGCAAGGATATCTGTGTTAGATGAACAAGGGAACCTAGAAATAAAAGATACATCTTGATACTGTCATGTAAAACAATGAAGGATAGAATACTGCAGGCAATATATATATATATATATATATATATATATATATATATATATATATATATATATTTCGTAAAAGCACCTATTTCATAACTTGAAATTCACAAGCAAAGAAATGCTGACATATGTAGAGTGACAATCATGAGTCATGGAAGCTTTCTTCATGATTAACTTCGTGCATATGAAAACAACGCAACAGATTTGATTTGAAAACGTTTGTGAGATGCTTGCCTTCATTGTTTGAGACTCAGTTCATTCAACTTTGTATCTGTATCATAAATTGATTCCAGAAGTGTATACAGGAAGATATCTCCTCTTTGACAACCGACGAGGAATTTGCTGTGACATCAAAGGCTGTTCTAATGTAAATGCATTCAATATCGTGTGCTTTATTAGCCTTAGCCTTAGCAAAAACAGTCACACTCGATCAATAGGTCCTGGTAGTATTGTACGCAGGCATTTTCCTCCGCTATTCCCCTTTCCCGTCCCCTTTACAGCATGTTGTATAATGTGTGAAAAACATGCAGGGTTAGACTTGTTTTTAAATAATCTACTTTGTTACAATAGTCACATTTATATATTGAAAAGCAACGTGCAAGGTGAAGAATATCTCCGAGACCCTACAGCTCAAGACTGTCATTACAGCACAGCTCAATTTCAACGAGGTGACTTATTCTGAATTGTATTTACCGTTTAAAGGGGATGGCTAGTACCTGATCACTGGGAATCAGTGGGAATGCTGGGATGATTGTTCCAATCCTTGTGGAATTCATTTAAGAGTACATTATGTATCTATTGTTGTGTGAAAATTATTTGCTTCAGAATGGTCTCATATTCAAGAAATGAGCAGTTTAATGTTTCCAGGTTAGCATGCCTGTACAGTGACGGGGCGATCGTTAACGGGCCGTTAACGAACTGCTCATTTCTTGAATATGAGACCATTCTGAAGCAAATAATTTTCACACAACAATAAATACATAATGTACTCTGAAATGAATCCCACAAGGATTGGAACAATATGACTGATTCCCACTGATCAGTTACTAGCCATCCCCTTTAAACAAGGGCACAACTCGTGCATAAATTGCAGAAAACACAGACCTAAATGTAAAAGAATATGTAAAAGCATAGTGCTTTTCTATCCTTTTTATGAAATATCCTGAACAAGGAAGCCTAGAATAAGAAAATCTCAATTTCTTCTTCAAGCCATTTACAGCTACTGTTCTCACAGATTGAAAAACGATACCCTTGCTTTCACGCGTCTCCCTCCGATCAGCGAAATGATATACTGAAGCTATTGTTAGATCCACTACAAGATATCTATGTCGAGGTGTCCTCAATGCAGACTATAGCCTATAGCCTGCTAACGAGTGAATTTGGAGCAAGAATAAAAGTTGACAGACCGCATCGGTTCCCGCGCTATTCGGTCCTCTAGCCGAGTGGTTGGCCGGAGCCCGGCGGGCACACATCGCTGATTCTGCCATCGGGTTTAGGGGCAATGACCTGCAGCCACCAGTTTTCTTCATCCGGGTCGTCTAGCTGTTAAAGCGTAGGATTCATTAAGGCACGTGGCGAGATGAGGAATAACGGCGCTAAGTGATGAAAAATCGATTGAGCGTCTCGAAAGCAAGCCTGAACTAGTTTCTGTAGTACGTCAAGTGTTTATGACTTGGTAGTCCTCAAGAGTAGAGATTCTCACTGCTCCCTGCGTCTCCTCGCATAACATTCAAGGAAGTATAACATGGCACAGATATGATGACGAGTGTTTGTCACGTGAAGCAATCGTATTATGACTACCAAGACATTGATTGTGACGTAAACGATCTGTCTGTTTTGTATGCTACCCGTCTTTGGATTCTGACAAGACACATGAGACTGTTGTATAGAGGAACATGAAGCGCCAACAAATATTCGAACCAATGAATGTATAATACACGCGATTACCGAATCAACAGCAAAGATGTAGTGATAAAAGATGCATGGTTTAATGTACATTGTGTGTGGTAGTCCTCGGGGAAGAGTTTGAGGATTCGTCAGGAGTGATTTTAATATTTATGAAATTTTTGTCACATCATGCATGTCATCGTTCTAATCGCATTGTCGTGCAAGTCATGTTCAGATGCAGTCAAGCAACAATATCAATGCTAGAGATCACATTACAGCGTCATCGGAATCCTTCCCAGTTTTGTTCGTTTTTCTTCTTTTTTTTTCGGGGAGAGGGGAATGCGGGATCACCCGTCATTAGCAAATCTTAACAATTAGAGGACATTGTAGCCACTCAATCTATATCCCCCTTCTCCTCGCCTCCTACTGGATATGTGAGGTTGCTATGAGGACAAATGGCTTCTCTCCTTCCTCCCATTGAACTGTAGCAAAGCTTCAACAGATCTACCATGGACGTCATCGATGAAATCGTGTCATGAATAAGAAATTATTGACGAGGATACTCAAATATCGTAATCCAGCTTTAATGGAATATCAATTTCAAGATGTCCTTTGAAAAAGAAAAACAAGGTGAAGACAGGGATAAGAACAACAGTGCTATCAAGCTACAAGTTACCAGTGTAATGGATAGGGTTATCCAGGAGCGAACAAGGGATAAGGAACAGAGGTGGATGTCTTCGCGCAGTTTTTCTCGTTATGGAAGACTGACATACTGTCATCCGAGCCGCTCTGGCAGGCAATTACGTGCGCTGCGTAGTGTGAGAATAGGCGTAGGTGAAGAAGCAAGGTAATATTAAAAATGGCTAGCCGATAGCAACGGATGAAGATAGCCATGCAGAAGGCATCTGTGGCCCGAATTATGAACGGCTTCAAGGACGGCGTTTGCCAACCGAGGCAACAAATTAGAAGTCCTTGAAAGTCTACAAAAATGACATGATAGTGTGTAACAACGGACGTGGGGTTTGCGATGTGACATTAATTAGAGTTCTGCCAGGCAAGGACATCATTTTTGCTAAAAGGTAAATGACAGATGCATTACTCATAAACATTATCATGACTATCTTCAACTCAAAAATTCCTCATGACTCCAGAGAAGGCGAACATTATTTGTCAAATCTGTTGCCAGGCTGACAGGTTGACCTGTCTTAATTCATATTTCCGAATATCATGTAGAAATGAAAGCTTAAGCAGGGGAAAAGGCCTTTATTTTGCCCCGCGTTTCGTCTCTTTCGCACTATAAGGAGATAAAACAGTAGGATGTACGAACACGACCAAACTCTCCGTACTGCAGCGCTCACGTCCTGGCGCGAAAGCTTCTAAAACGCAGCTCTCGGAAGGGCTGAGAATTTTTTTCCCCACCATTGAGAATTTGCTAGCAAAAGATCGAAAGCGTCTTTTATTTAGCTGACGCAATTTACCAGAATGATGAGCTGCTTTGGAGAATTTTGAGATCAAAAGTGCCAAATAATTTCGATTTTAGTACAAAACTTTTATTCATACAGCGCCCTCACCGATTAGTAGTGGTAGGTAAAACGTTACGTGGTGATCGGCAGTGCCCCCCTTCTCTTTGTACAGAAAATATTCTATTTTCATCGACGAAACAAAATTTCACACAATTTTTGGCTAATATTTTGCATTTTCGTCATTATCCAATAGAAATTGTGTCATCTCAGAGTAATTTCACATATTTTTTAATGCATATATAGCCTAATTGAGATCTACATGAATAAATCTCTAGCAGCTCTCTCAGTCGGGAAGTTAGAGTCTGTTGAAATGGAGCTTAAGGGTTTTCAATTTTTTAACAATGATTTTTTTCTTTCAGACAATGAGAAACCTCTAACGAAATGTGAAAAAGCATATAACTCTGGGAGAATTTCAAAGTTTATTTGAGGAAAATTGGTTACGAAATGGCTGAGATATCCAAAAACAATTAGAATGGTGATCCTAATAAAAGGTGGGACCCATCCTTTTCTTAGAATCGGTTTGTATTACTTTGTTTTTTGATATCTTAGCCATTGCAAAACCGATTTCATCAAATAGATTTTGAATTCCTCTAGAATTGTTTGCTTTTTAACAAGTATCTCGCAAAAAGTTAAAAGCTGAATCGTCACTTCAACCAATACTATACTCTCCCTTTCAAGATACTCTTTACCACTGGGAGCAGTAATTTAAAAAATGTACGAGATATGACATTTGATGCATAAAGAATGGGTAGGTCAGTTGTACCACAAAACATCCTTCCATATAAAAAAAAAAAATTGAAATAAAGCCTGAAATATAGGGAGATATCATTATTTTTCCCACTAAACCATAACTGTAGACGGTTTAGTCTAGAAGCATTTTTTAATAACTACTGCTTACATTTTGTATATACTTATCATTACTTAACAAATACTTAACAATACTTAACATTGATTATACTAATTCAAATTTTTGAATTGGTTGTTTCTTTCCCTAACTCACCTTTTTATCCCTAACTCGGCTATTTTGAAGAACTAAAACTGGGTTTTTGTTTCATCTGCAAATGGTAAATAATGCCTTAATATGTTCACAGTTACTCCACTTGCCACCAAAATTTGTTCTACATGCCTCGTCCACGCACCACTCTTGCTCAAAAGAATGCTATCCATTCTGGTCCTATAAGCTTTGGAATAATGCACCACTCACCGTGAAATCTGCCCTCAGTTCTCATACCTCCTTGGTTTATCTGTCTTCAACGGGATGTAGATTGATGAAAACTCTTGTTTGATTAATGTTGATGTGTGTATCATTTCAAGTTACTCATATTCTATACTCACAAAATAAAAATACAGTTGAAGAGTATGTTCGCAAAAACCGATAAGTCCATTTTTGAAGATTTTGAGTTACGGTCTCTGTCATAAAGTACAAAATAATACCTTTTCAATGATATATTGGTCACTACATATAAAGAAGCAAAAAATTTTTATTATTCTCTTTATCTTTCTTGACTTTTAATCGCAAATATCTCCATTTGGCAAATATGGACTTATCGGTTTTTGCAAACAAACTCTTCAGTTATTGTGCTTCCGACAAACTTGCAATTCAACTGGAACAAACTTGGCCTGTCTTTGGAATATATCCTATCCTCCACAACTCTATTCTGTGGGAATTAAGAAGACGCTTTTGCAATTTATGATGAGATCGACGGCTAATGAAACTGTCGGCTTGTATGCCTTCTAAGAGAATATTCCCAGGTCCATTTCAATGTATACAATATCACTTGTAGCCACGAATAACTTGTTATTACAAAATTCAAGTGTCAAAACTGTCTGACTGGGTGTCATCTCCCACGCGAGTACTCCGTTTTTCTTCCTTCTCAAGTTTTCACTTTGTTTCTCATCCTAGTTCTACCTTCAGCAATATGTCACTTTCACATAATTCTGTAACATATACTTTGAGAATTTGTTAAACAAGCTGTGCTTTATTTAGGTCCCTAACAAAATTCAATGCATAAACCTGTTTAAATTTGTCTAACTCTGCATCTGTTCCTACCCATTTTAGAGCATAAATCGATAGTTCTGCCAGCATATAGAAAGTAAGTTTTACCTTTAACAGTATTGAACCAAAAAAGTGGACGCAATAATTTAGAATTAATAAACATCGATCATCAAAACGCGAAAAGAGACGAAATTCGCGCACGGAATTTATGTAGGCTTATATACTCGATATATTCCGTAATCGTCATCAATTATATTTTGGTTTTCTCAGTTTCATCGACACAACTTTTTACAGCATAAAACAGTCCAAGCCTGGAGGCTGTATGCCATGCCGAAGACTTCGGGATGACTCAATTTATTTTTATACATATATCATCTATCGTCTTCACTTCACGATAGATAATGTAATGTTTTTTCATACATACATCATCTATTGTCTTCACTTTCGCCTCCATAGAATTATAGTCTAAAAACATTCATGATTATCATGATCGAGAGTGTCTGTTATCAACACATTTGGACTATTCTATAGTGGAAACTAATGTGTGGGTAAACATGGGTAAATATTTCATGATAATTTCACTAACGTACGTCAACTGTCAACGAACTGATGTGGAAATTATTGATTGCATTGAGTACATTGATTACATACGTATTTCTTCAGAATCAGTCTGCCATGGGAAAGCTCTAATAAGTTACTAATTTCCTTGTTACAATACTGCAAAAAAATTATAATAAATCTACATACAAGCCTAAACAAACTTTCAATGACCCTACTGTCTTGAACAATCGTTTGATATATAATTTTGTTCTTTACAACAGAACCATGGTAACGTCAGAAGTGATTGTTTGTAATTGATTTGACAAAAAAAAAATCCCATATGACATTGTCAATTCATTTGCTATAGTTTCTGAGCTTTGTGATTCAATACGTGACGATATATTGTCTTCTGTGGATGAGCATTTTCTTCACGACGGGGACTCGGCTCAGTCACAGTACGTCTTGTCAATTTGCTTGAGAGTGGATACCATTACCGAGGAAATATCAAGCGCTCCAGTCGCCTGCAAGAAATCACATTATGTCGCTTTCATCAATTCACGGAAATTTTTGCCTGATTTTCCGAGGATTGGTTTTAGGGAGGGAGAGGGAGGGAGGAAATAGAAGAGAAAAATGATTTCCTTGGAGACGACCTAGTAAGAATAGACTTTGACTAGGAAGGGTAAGTTAGGAATCCTGAGGGTGGGGCTTTCTGAGGAGTCGAGAAGATTTAATTTCGGGCAGCAAGGATCATTTAATTGAGAGAAAAATGCCCTCCATGTCATCGACATATCGACATAATGACAGACAACAGCGCGCGGATGAATTTTGATTACACGTAGCTGAATAGATTCGTTGAAAATGTGGAGTGATGAATGAGTGTTGGATTAAAGAAAATGTCCTGCAAATTATAATATCGTTTCAACTTCACAGAATCTTCTTTCTGAATCCGGAGAAGAAAAAAAAAAACACCCTAAATGTATAAACAAAAGGAACGGAATCAAAATTATATGCAAATATGTAACAAAGTCTATTACGAGCTCGGCATTCTGTGACAATTCTCAATTGTCCGTGAGACGTTTTTTTTATTTGTTTGTTTGTTTATTTGTTTGTGTGTGTGTGTTTGTTGCACTTTACAAATCGTTTCACATTATTGCCATGCAAACAGCTAAATTACTGCACGAGAATGCGTAGTTTGAAAGTACAGATACTAAAAACTTCGTGACAATTACTAAGAAATTCAGAAAAACACCATTTATGTTTTTTTCTATCATCAAATCTTGAAATTAAAGTAAATTTAATGACCGTTTTGAATATTTTAGAGGGCATTTGGAATCAGAAGAGTGCACATACTCTAAGTGTGGGTAGTGTTCTGACTTTTTTTGGCGGACAGGTGTTGAGGTGTGTGTTTATGTGAGTGAGTATTTGTGTGTTCTGTGAGATTGTGTGTGTGTGTGTGTGTGTGTGTGTGTGTGCTCGCGCGCGTGCGTGTTTTGTGCTTTGTTTGCGTGTGGTTGACGTTCGTTGTCTTGGCGCCTCTTATAGCTGTACTTGTCAACTCAAAGGGCGACATTATACGTCCCTGCAACTGAAACTTATTTGGACAGTGCGCCTTTTGAGTTGCGCCTCGAATACGTCACGTGATACGAACGAGCCAACACGAAGCGGAATTTCAGTCGATTCTATACCCCACCGGAGAGATATTGAATTGCGAGTCTCCACTAACCTCCTTCGTCTCATTGACATTGCCGTCACTTGATGGCCTTTCTGGATCTGACAGGAGGTAGGATGGTTCACGAAGGTGTTAAGGGTTGGGGCCGAAATGTGCGGACTGTCAGACGGCTGTAGAAAGCGGCACTGACATGTTGTGCTGCAAAGCTGAGAAGAAGTCCGGAATGACTGGCCGCGCCATGAAAGTTGCATTAGGCCGACTCGGATCAATAAGGCTGTCAATATTTTGGGGCAAAGGAGAGCAAGATAAACACACGTCTGATGCGGAGGGTAAGGGGTTGGGGATGGTGGTGGTGGTGGGGGGGGGGGGTGGTAGACACCCACGCGATCAGTACAGGAAATATATACTTGAAAAATATTTTCCTTGCAAATTGAGCACCGATAATTTCGTCATAATCACAATCGCCCCTCTAATCGTAATCAACATTATCCCTCTATCCCAACCGCATTAGCATGCAGAAATTTTCTGCACTTCTTCATTTCTCCTTCAGTTCCACTAAACAGCGCGTTTATAACGTTTTCAGACACATCGAGGATCGTATATTCATACGACAAATGAATTTACGACGTCTGATGCCACCATGCAATTATTGCACGGCATAATCGCACGGTGGCATCAGGTGCAGACCTCGCACATTTTCATGGTTCATGAGAATCTCATGAATATGTACGAGTCTGTCCTTTGCGCAGTTCGAACTTTGCTCGAGCTTTGCGCATTGTGTTTTCATATTGCGTTGGATTCATTTGGTAATTATCCGACGTATGCATATGGCAGCATTCAGACATGGGTATACGGCGTATATTCATACGATGTATCGACATACGACCATTCAGACACATTATAGAATGTCCAATGATCATACGTTGAATATTCATAGAGAACTCTCCAGATAGCTAGGGCGGGGGCGAGTAATATTTGTCCCTCCTTGCGAAACTCTGCTAAAAACATAATGTCTTCATGAAAAGTGACGTCTAAAAATTGAGTCTTGAACTCATAGTAGACACGAAATTTCTGTTACAGATAGAGACCAAAGGACATAGAGTAGAGGTTCTCTTTAATCACTTTTTAAAGGGATCGTGTAGTTGTGGTTGAGACCTAATTTCAGGTTTTCAACATTTTTTTTTGGTGAGATAATGAGAAACCTCTTATGAAATATGAAAGAGCATGTAATTCTATGAGGAATTCAACATTTATTTGATGAAAATTGGTCTTGAAATGGCTGAGATATCAAAAAAAGAGCAATTCTAATAAAGTGTGGGACCCACTCTTTATTACGATCGCTTTGTTTTAATTTTTTTTGGATGTTTCAGTCATTCCAAACCCGATTTTCATCAAATAAACTTTGAATTCTTCGTAAAATGGTATGTTCTCTACTATATCAGTGTATATCATGTGTTTTCTTGGTATCTCGCAAAAAGTTAAAAGCCCAATTCTCATCTCCACCAATACTGTACCATCCCTTTAACGGATGGTGCTTGACATTAAATGAATCTAACATATATATATGTAATTTAGAAGTATTTGATTTTACTCGGTCTATGGTAATAGTGCATGACATCAATAAATAAGTATTATCATCCTTTCAATCCTTCGTCAGTGCGTTTTTGTGGTGTTCTCATCTTATATCGACAACGCACAATCATAAATGTCTGGTCCAAGAGGAAAAAAAAGAAACAATTACAATTTGATAAGTGTGTTATTGAACTTTGTGTGATATAATTCCGTTTAAGCATGTTTCTTAAAGAGATTAAACTTAAGAACCAGTATTGAAAAACTCTTCCTTGACATTGACGTTGATCATTAATTTCAGACAGTGCAAACAGGAGCAAAAATATCTTGTATCTAATATCTTAAGAAATGCATGACAAATGCATCCTTAAATGAAATTGTTTTACGACAAGACAAACGAACGAGATACAATATAAATTACCCCAAAAAAAATATCATTTAGACAATATCAATGCATGGTCATCTATACCTCTGCACACCCCTTCAAGAACGCAAACACCAACGCATACATGCCTAGTTAGCTCTGCAGAAACCCTAAAATGGCGACACTGCTAGATTTTGTTGCTCTTCGCCATGAGAATTGATTTGATCCAATTATACGAGCATGTCATTTTAACGAAAGTACTTTGCTAGTCAGTAGACAGGTGTATTATTTTACAAAAGAGAAAAAGGAAAGTCTACTTAGTCAACGAGTCGCTTTAATAAATATCGCTAGATATATTCTGAACGATCTAATTCTCCATAAAAGGAGACGTATTTAAGTAAAAGGAATGAATGAACGTTTATGAGAAATTCAAAACGAGAGCTGAAATTAGCTTTTCTTTTTTTTCATTCGAAGCTTTGAAGTTTGAATTGAGGAAGGTAAGAGACCGAATGGTCATCACTAAATTGGACGCTGCACTCTTGGAGGTTTAGTGAAATGATCAAGAAAGATTTAGGCTGTGATCTCAGAGGCTTATCATCAAACACTATTGTCACTGAGTTGCATCTTTGTAAATCTGGACTAGACTATCGTGGTCATTGACTTCAACTCGGCAGGTGCATACTTTATACGCTCTTTGATCCATAGGAAATTCCGTAATCCAAGCCATGGGGCCATCATGCGTTTCGTTTCACTCGGTTACCATCACCTTGAGAATTCACTCTCTCACAATTTCATCTCACAATTCATAATCAAATTCAGAAATGTGTCACATGCTTCTTGTCAGAGTAACAGCTGTTCAATCCATTAGAAATGTGTTTATCATAGCAAGAAGACGAAATGTTTTCACTTTCCTGGGTAGTATCCTCAAAGCAAAATTTAACCTTTATGAAGCATTTCATTAAGCAATCACGTTAGGCCCTCATAAAAATATTTTCACCAATTTAAAATTTTGAATGCTCAACTACATCGTAGGTCTTAAGGAAAGAGGGGATACGTATAAACCAATTAGGTGATTGATTTATGACTCTGAAGTTTTTATTTACATTTATTCTTTATCTCCCCGTCTTTACAGAGTGTATATTTTTCTATTCATGGCATCATGTCAATTCCGGACCGGTTTAAAGCCAGTCTGATAAGACAGAGTAAAATGTTGTGGGTGTAACAATCGTTAAAATTGGGATAAAAAGTAAGAAATTATGAAATTGAGAAGTTTCGCTATTTCTCACCAAAAAAAAAAATATTCTTGCACAGTCAATATGAATATGCCTGTGAGGTGCCCACATTGTACAAGCATAGTCTTTTGAGTGGGTACCTCCACTTTTTTCGCAGAATGTATAAATGTGTTTGTATGAAAAATGCCTCATTTTGTAATGACTACTGATAAATGTTATTTTTTGTTATCTATGTATCATTCCTTCAAACACATGTCCTTCAAACACATGTCGAATTTATACTTTTTGTACATTCTGTTGAAAGAAGTGAAAATAAAACCTTTGAATTGAGAATTGAATTGAATACTTACAGACTGACAGATTTACAGACATAGATATTTAGGGAGGTCGACTTCTTTTAATCTTCTGGTAAATATTCATGATGACCTTCGTGGATTTATGAATGTAAATACTCAAAACAAGCCTTATAAATATTTCGCGACGCGGTATCAAATATTCACGACTTGGGCATTTTGCGATTCGCGGCTCGCGCTGTCCCTTCAGGGTGACTACACGAAGCGACCAGGCAGGTCAAAGACTGAGGATTACTTACCTTGCTATGACAGGATAAGTAGAACGTCTCATCAGTCAGCGGGCCCTGTAACCTGCACAGGGCAGCACTTAACCTTTTGCGCGTACGGCATTAATCCCGGGGCAGGGTGCATCCGCCGAACAACACAGCTTCTCTAATAAAGGTACACATTGTACATACTTGTAGTTTTATTCGAAAATGCATGATGCTATTTTTCAAGGCTTTTATCTGATCAGAAAATCGATAGATTGTGTCAATCGAAATTGCTCTCCTGACTGTAGAGCATGTGGCTGTTGTCCAGTTGCCTTTAACTCTTAAAACTGCACTTTCATAAATTTCGCTTTCGTGATTATTCGGCCGACTTTCTTGCCGTCAAGATTCTCAATATAACGAGTGTCCGGGTTTTCACTTGAATCTCTTTAACGCTCTCCGTACAATCAACAACCTTTCTCGTGCGACTCTGCCTCTTTCTTCTGAAACCAAATCGGACTCGGATGGAAGAGGTTGTGTGTGCCTGATGGGGTTTATTGAGGACAGATGAAGAATACAAGAAAAAAGAAAAAAAGAGAGTAAGGACAACGAAAACCGAGAATTCCGCGACGTATAATGATCGTGCCAAACTGTCGGAACTAACAAAATCTGTCAGGATTCGAACTCTCGGTATTCAAGAAGTTTCGAGGCATTGTCGATTCCCAATGGAGACATTCAGAAAAAAGGCAGCTCCTTGTACAAAAAAAAAAGAAAAGAAAAGAAAAAAGAACAAAAATCATTCGGATCAATGAAATTAATCAGCACGATGTAAGGGGCCCGATTCTTTTGAAAAACGCTTCGCACAAGTTGTCATTACTTTAATAGAGTACGTGCTTGAATTGCCGGGCGTCATCGGAGCGGAGGAAGAGTCGAGCACCCCTAGCCGACCCTCTGGTCAAAAACATATGATAGGAGTGTTTGTACGTTGAGACAGAAAGAGAATGAGTTAGAGAGAGAGGGGGATGGGGGCGGAGCAACCTGTACACAGTTGGGAGAGGTAATGCACTTTATTGCGTCACAGTGAATAACATGATCATCTGAGAAAGACGTGCTCACAAAATGATGAAACTCTTGACATGGAAAGTGGCAGAGCTACGACTACTTCCACTATGGTAATAGGTTCAATGTTTGCTGTTGTGTCACAAACCCTGAGATTAAATGTCACCAGCACGTATATATTCTTGACCTACAATGATTTCCTCTTGTAGAAAGATTACCATTCAATTTCTGTATTGCCCCTATTTGAATTTTGCAACCATTGATCAGATCACCTAGAACTCGAGAACATTTCGATTCGGACACTGACAATATCCCTCGACACCCTTTCGGCATTTTTTGTGATCATCCACTGAAGGTCCAATCTTTTGTCGCTTAAAACCTTGCCGCGAGTCATACGCAAAGCAAGCCCAGTGACATCGGGGAATAGCTGAAAGTTATACTTCAACCACTTCCCCTTCTCGCGATCAATATTACACAAACAACCATCAATTTCTCAAATTGAGGCAGCGTCTATGAAGATGGCGATACCGTCGGCATGTCCAACTATTGAGAAAAAGTGTAACGCCCGACGACCGCGACCTTTTGGAAATGCAACAAAGGATATTATTCGATATAACTTTGTGAGCCTAGGGTTTATAAGAGAAAATAACTCCACTTCTACTAAAGTTAGAGTCAGGGAATAGTAAACATTCTATCATTCACCTTGTTACAGAATGTGAAAAAAGATGAGTGTTAATTTATCTCTCTTTGGCATTTTAACACGACCAAGGACATTATATTTTCAAGTAGCCTTTATAAAATCGCTGCCATGTCTCTACTTTCATCGCTGACAGCAAGAATGGCGCAATCACGAAGATAGATTAACTGGAGTTTTCTAACGTTTTTACATAAAACCTGTAGTTGGCAATTAAAAAATGATTACAACGAAAGGTGTAAAGTCATGAATCACTTTTTGTCTTTCAAAAAAAAAAAGAATAACACACCCATATTTTACATCCACACATCTAGATGATAAACGACGATCAGAGATATGATTAGGAATGATGAGATCACAAAATTTGACACACCATGCCTCGCCAATTAACGTTTACAGAAAGGAAAATTGGAAACGTGTGATACAGGTCATGGACGCTTAACCCGAGGAATTTATATTTGACGGACTGAAAGTATCAGTTCGTAAATAGTGTATTCTCTACTATCAGAGGTAGAAAGTAATAAACAACAATAATGACCAAAGACTCCAAATTCACTGAAGGCCAAATTTGTTTGATATGGGATATTGATATCGAAGTGTCAGTCTGTGTAAGGTCAGAGTTACACTGGGCAAAACGTTCTCTGGATTGTCACTAATGATTAACAAATGACGTGGGGATTACTGCCCAATGGGAGTTGTTCGATTGTTACCATGGTAACTGGCCGTGTGAAAGGGCAATTATTCAGAGGTGGATATCCGTTGCCCCAATATTCGCGTTTGGTGGTGTCTAAAGACTGGCTTGTTTGATTCGATATATATTTTCCATGTTTTCGCTTCTAGACCCTGTTTGATGCTTGGGGGCCTCTTACTTGACAGGTCATTAGCAGGTGAGCCACAGCTAGTGGTGTATTCAGTCATACCATGCAAAGCTGCTCTAAAAGCTGACCGCATCTGCGTTAGAAATTGGAACATCTCGTCCTTTCTGTTGACAGTCCGTCGTCTTTTCTGATAACTCCCCGGCCAGACACAACACAAATAGCTTTCCCCAAAACTAAAATCCCTCTTTCGAAATTCTCATCCTGGTAAGGCAATACCTCCCAGATCCCATCGGCCCCTAGCTTTCAGCATTAAATGCCAAGTAGGCCTAACCCACACAACTCTCCTGAGTTTACAGCAGGTATAGAATTTCTGTAAATATTCCACATGTTAGAGTGAAGGGGGGGGGGAACTTTATTAAAATTCTGAAATTATTAAAGTAATGACGTTGTCATTATTATTTTTTTTTTGGTAGAAGTTATTTAAATGAGAGGTGTGGAAATTCATATGTTGTTCTAGTGTTTGTTATTCTGTTCGTAACTCTTACACATGGGATTTGGGGTTAATGCCCCTCTAAACTAATGGAACAGATTGGTGATTTGCTATAATAATAACAGGACCATCTGAGAGAACATTGTCAACATACAGGAGGTTACCCTGGATGAATCAGACCACTCTGTCTACACACACAAATATTTCAGTGGTAATCATCGCTGTGCAATCATTTTCCCATTTAAATACAGACGCTTCATTTCACACATCACATATTCACTCCTTGGATAGGAAAACGGTCACTGCCAAGTCCAATATGGAGAAAGGGACCACTGGGGTCATGTTGCACCAAAGGCATTGACATCATCCTAATGTAGCAGCATGCTACGCCAGAGTCACAATGTTCTTCGCAAACGATCTCTGTATCGATCGATCAAGTGTGATCGCGAGGCTCTGCGGGACACTTCCATGACACTTGCTCCACCTGCGACAATTGCTCCCATGAAATATCTGCACGCCAAGCCAAACTAAAATTCTATACCCTTAAGCATAACTTTAACCGTAATGCTAATCCTCACATCAGGCTAAACATGCAACCATGCAACCAATAGGACCGGAGCAATTGTCGCAGGAGCAAAATAATGTCGTGCCACCCTGTAGAACAAACGAGATCCGCGCTACGCGCGCACAATGATGTGTGTTATACGAGTGACATGAGTGAGTGGGGATAAGTTGTTTCTTCACATCAGCTGAGCTGTTCTCCTCCAAGACGACACTCCATTTCATTAGATAGTAAACCCCGAGAGGTAACTCGTCGGCTCCTACTTCCGACATTAATGCATGAATGAATGACGGTCTGCATTTAGGGATTGACTTGTCCCTCAAGACAAGTCACGTGACCGGTTTGTGTGTCTCTACAGTGCAGCTGAAGGTGGGTTACTTCCATAAACTTCCTGGAGCAGAGCCTACGCTGCTGTGTAGGTGAAGAAGCAGATGCCTAAAGGAAGCCGACCTTTGATTACAAAAATCTAGTGCTATTTTTGGAAGAAAAACACTATTTTTGACACCTAAATTTATGTCATTCTGTTTATATATATATATATATATATATATATATATATATATATATATATATATATATATATACACACATATATATATATATAAACAGATAGCGAGAGAGATGACATAAATTTAGGTGTCAAAATAGTGTTTGTGTATGTGTGTGTGTGTGTGTGTATTATCCTGGAGAGAGCAGCAAGCGCTCTGAGTAGTTTGTAACTAGATATAGCGCTTTATAAGAAATTACTTATTATATGAATATGTGTATTATGTGTATATGAGAGAAAATAAATGTATAGGGCCTACAGATAATATGAACAGTTTGAATGCAGAAACTGATAAACGCCATTGTGAAATGCTTTCAAGAAAATAATCAAAGAGTAAAATTAAATCTTTTAGTGATAATGCACTCGCTACATAACAAGAAATCATTGAAATTATCACATACACTTTAACTATTTTCTTTGTTTTTCAACAGCTTTAATCTCAAGTATCTCAAATCAATAGAAATGGATGGGTCTAGGGCAATTACCCCGAATCATTCCCTTGACCCTAATCCTAATCCTAATCCTGAACCTAATCCTAACCCTAACCCACACTCTATACCCTAAACCTAATCCTAACCCTAATCTTTACTCTGACCTTATTCCCAACCAGCATTTCAACTGGGGGTAATTTGCCCCGATACGGAAATGGATATCTCTTTTTTGCATTTAGACTCTTCATAAAATATTTATTTTTATACGTGTAATAACATACCCAGTATTTATGCTCGAATTCATCTTTTGATAACACATGTAGATATGCTTTTCTTGTACACATTTCCACCCTTCTAGTAGGCTTTGGGTAGATGTTCACATTATTCATACCCGTCAGTCGAATATACCTATTCAAATATACAGGGCAAACTGTATATTAAATCTACCTAATAGATTTCGTAACTTTACTGCTTTTTGAGCTTTTTTTCACTGCCCAGGACGGTACTTATAATATTCAGATATCTATCAATCTAACTCTCTGTATATGTTAACTTCGGGAGAATTCAATAAACAATCACTGTCATTAAGTACAACTTTCTACTTACTCAGTATGCCACTTACGTTTTATCCGGTGTCCACTACCAAGTGAAAATTGAGAATGAGCAGCGATATACTATCCTCATCAGTTTATAGTCACCCTGATTCACAAGAGCCACCTCCAGGGCCCCTAGAAAAAATCAATAAAGATGTATTCCTTTGCAGGAGGTCCACACAACCTGCAGGGGCAAATGTGTCATCAACATCTCCCAGACATCTTTGTTTATCACACATGTATACTGTGTGAAAGCGGCTGGTGGCGCCTAGTCCATCAATACGCCACGTGGGACTCCAGACCGGTAGTACTGTTGCACATCTGCCCGCAGTGCTGGTATTCCCTATCCACTGTCTTACCAATAGACCAGTCACTATACAAGAGCTTACTTTACTCCACAGCAGCCTTAATGGATGATTCATCCAAGACGTTAACACGATGGAACCTCAAATTGAATTCAAATGTTCCTGTTCTGATCTTGATATTGCGTAATCTGGAGATGGAAACCTTGGAGATAAGGAAAACAAAAAAATCGGTGGCCGCTGTGGACAGGGTCTTAACAAGGCTTTTTTTTTTTTTTTTTTTTGGGGGGGGGGGACATTAGTGACCGCATACAGCAGGTGGCTGCTATGGATATGTGACCACTAAGGAAGGCTTGGCTATACTCCTTAAACGACTCTTCTACTAATACGACCACCAGGTTGATTACAACTCAACTACTTTTGCTACTGCTGCTATACCGCCTGGCGGTTTCCTAACATGAAGATTGTCCATTTCTTCTAATTCACATCTTTGAAGGTACTTCAAATTTCTGCCGCTTTCGAATGGTCCTACGTGACAGCGCTCTATTTAAAGCCTCCTTCGTGAGTTCACACTCTAAAAACACAAATGTTAAATTAGCATTTAAAAGGGCCGAGGAGTGACAACATTTTGAAAGTGTTGGTTTTCCTGCTAGATTCAACATTTAAAATGTTATTTTAAAAGTTGGATGCAACACTTCAAAAAATGCTGTCACTCCTCGGCCCTTTTAAATGTTGATTCAACATTTGCGTTTTTAGAGTGAGGAGAAGAATAGCCTTTTAGGCCATTATGTAACTCATCATTTTGTAAGCAAACCGCACTCTCGATGATTCAAATTGTTTTTGACAATATACAGGACATAATAGATTTCCAAAAATCACATCCGCCGCAGACGCTATTTCTGAAGATAATATTGTGACTACAAAGGTCACCAAGTATGAAATGTTTGCCAAGAGAATTAAACTCTTTTTAATGTTTTCTTGAGAGATTGTTATCTCATCGAATCTCACGCTCCGTTTATCATGACCTCCACAGGAAAGCACCTAATGCAAAGAGCAAACTTCATCGTCTCAAAAGCCTCCGATGGTCAAACCTGACCAAAGGTCAGTATTTAAGTAGGTTAGAAATATGTATCAACGCGCACATAGCTCCAGCCGACTTGATTCATAATCAAGCTAAACGTAAAGATATTATTTTGGCTCCTCTTTTTCTCTTCAAGCCATATGAGATAAGGGAGGATCGTAAATGTTCATCATTGAATGTTTAGTATTGACGAACATAGAATCTACGATTCGGGTCAACAGCAAATACGAGAAATAGCTGTCCCAAGTTAGTTTCACTGAAGATATTTCGTGTATCTCTTACTGTTCATTGACAAAGGCTTTTCACAGTGGATTTTTTTTTTTTTCAGATCCGAGTGCGATATCAGTCTAGTGGCAGAAGGCCTAGCACAAGAAGGTGTTATTCCTGCTGATTTGCACAATACGGATCAATGCAGACGGAAGGCAAATAACATGCACGCCATGCCTATCTTCCAAACTCAAGCTCGGATTCAAAAGGCGATTGGGTAAATACAGTTATTTCACTCAGTCTTGCGCTGGTAAAAACAAAATATAAGTATGACTCAGAGGTAAACGTGAAAGATGTTGGGAAAACGGAGGTGTTCTACGCCACAATTTAGAATCAAGAACATATTTTGTGTACATACATGTGGTTTTTCTCAGTAATGGAAGTGATCATAACCATGGTAATCACATGGATTACAGTGATGCTAATGACACCACAATATTACATGGCACGTGGTACAAGATGTTTCTACTGAATACTATTTATATATAATTGTATATATGAACATACATGACATTGTGTGTGTGTGTGTGTGTGTGTGTGTGTGTGTGTGTACTATCTAAATTGCTAAGCAAAGACAAAAGCAGCTTATAACAAAAAACAAACAAGATTTAACTCAGACTAACCAAAATGATATACATCTCTGTTAAAGTAGCCATGAGAGATAGATATTATCATATTGTAATGGGCTCCAACAGATTGTTTGGACTTTTTTATTACATTAATACTCGTGAAGTTGATAGATACTACCAGAGCATTTCAGGCGTAAGGGCTTGTCATCACTTTGTGAACCAAGGTAAATTTCTGTTGACATCGCGCCTCGTCTATCCTGTATACACTCTCTATCAACTCGAATGCGACTTAGCAGTCTTACCTTCAGGTGAGAGAATTGTGCATGCAAGTATTGATAACAATATTTCGATCATAATGTGGTGGTAAATATCAAGTTATCAGAAATATTTTGCCTTATCCACAATTCCAGCTTTAACCGTGCAAGTTGAAACAATTCTGAAGGACTTTGAAAGAGAAATATCGGATACCTTCAAGTGGAGACAGTCTGTAATGTATAACCGTATGTGCAAACTCTTTTTCCCCTGTCTATTGAGCCAAATAGGTACGTGCGGATACAGATCGATTTTAGCTCTGGTATTGGCAATTCGTCTATTATGAAAGTGCAACAGCCGAGCTGAATACAGCCCATGGATGTCTGAAAAGTTCTTTTTTAAAGTGACGACATGCTTACGTCACGGGAAGAGCGAAGCCGCGTCTGGCACCTCAATGACAAGTAGTTCTGTGCTCGCTTCTTTTCATTCCAGTCTCTCGTGACCACACTGTTGCTTTCATAAATCCAATAATCACTCTTCTCACGTTAGGAGAATGCAACGCGTATAGCTTTGACTTTCTAAAGGATTACACACCGCGGGGAGGCTTATCAGTGCTCTCATCCCGCGCCCAATGCAGCTAAGTAATTTCATTTCACAGGTGTTTCTACGATCACGTTTGTTCTTTCAGATTAGAGCTTTGCGTTGAAAGACTTCCTCGCTCTGTACTCTCTCTTGGCTTCAAAAATTTGCTCGAGTGTAATGAGAAAAGTGTTATTCTACAGGAAACGTGTAAAATCAATGTCAATATCCCGCAGGTTACACCTGAAGTGCAGATTCTCTCAAATACTGTAGTTAATGTGCCAAGAAAGGGGGGGGGGGGAAAGGTAATATTATGAATAAAAAACAAGTATGAATAATTTTCCAAATGGTCACGTGATGGTAACTGGTACCATTATAAAAGATTTGGCGAGTGTCATTATTGGCTTGTGTGTGTAGAACCATGTTTACGTATTATGTATGTCTATATTCATAACATTTATGTACCCGCTGTGTCTGTTTACTTTATAGTGTGCTTTTGCGAGTAGGTTTCTTTCAGTGTGAATTTAAGTGAAAATCAAAACAATGATACACATGTATTTTTCACAATCTGTAGACGTTTGTGTGAAGCTCGACACACTGATTCATTTGTGCAATATTTGATGGTCATACTGTTAACAATAAAATACCAAAAATGTGTAGCTGCATGGATGTATACCTCTTCTATCTTTTCTTTATTACATCCTTACTTTTTTCAGTTAAAGGCATAATTTACCATTTGCAGATGAAACAAAACCCAGCATTAGTGCCCCAAATAGTTTGTGAATTAGGGATAGAAACAACCAATGTCAAAATGTGAATCATTGATTATAATCAACGTTAAGTATTGTTGAATATACAAAATGTGAACAATAGTTATGATAAAAATATTTTCAGACTAAACCGTCTACAGTTATGGTTTATTGAGAAAAACAGTGATATCTCCTTGTATTTAATGCTTTATTACGATTTTTTTATGGTAGGATGTTTTGTCATACAACTGACCTACACATATGGATCATAATATGTGATATCTTGAACATTTTTATATTACTGCTCCCCCCAAAGGTAAACAGGACCTTTAAGGTAACCATATTCATGACAACAATCACAATGGCTTGTACACGATATACCTACAGGACCTGGTGATCAGACATGATATTCTGAACTCTGTTAGTAAGTTCATCATCTATGGGAATGATAGAGATATGAATTGGAAAACGGCGATAAATGGAAAAAATAAAGAAAAAAAAAAACCAGAAGGAAAAATGGATGCACCTGCAATAATCTTATGAAGATCTCTAGAGGAAACGGATCACCACTGGAAGATGGGAGTGCTAGAGGAGGAGCCCCCTTTGACAGCTAGACCAGTGGTGGTGGTCCATCCCTCATCGTCTGTTATTGGCCTGTTAAAGAGAAGAAAAATAAAGAAATAATTTTCATCTTGTGCAAATAATTTTCATATTGTGCAAATAATTTTGTGAACTTCACTTGTAAATGACATTAAATTAGAGTCAAAAGGGGCTTGAGCTTGCGATCCTAGGAGAAACTTCGTTCGAGGCATAATCACAGTACATTGATGGTTTATCTTTTTTCCAGTAGATATTCCAGTCTCTACGTGCGAAAATGTTTTAGTGCTGAAATAATCCCCTGGAGGCTTTCATTGTTATATGACTACAACAACACTTTAGGCCCGGTATCGACCGTATTTGGCCGTAATATTATGCGTTGAAATGGCGTCGTCCTGTAGTCAAACATAACACAGTTAAATACATCGATAATTTTTGAAGTCAGTGACGCGCCTGGATAAATTCCATGGTCGTCTTGAGGACACGACGTTGATTAGCTTTTACAATCCTGATGATACTTTTTGAGCAGATTTTGGCAGGTGGGGGTGATGGGGGTGGGAGATATCAGTACTAATGAAGGCAGTCCTTCACTGTTCTGTAACATGCGTACACAAGGATTTAAACACACCTGTAGTTTTGAAGAGAATTTCGAGTTTGAGTTTATACTGTTCAATCACGGTTAATAGACTTGAATGTAATCAGACAATGTTGCTTTTAGACAAGGCCATGAGATACATAACAATTATAGCGACACAAACAAATACAAACTTCAAACTTCTCATGAAAAAGAGTTAAGAGAAAAAACTCACATTTTTATGAAATCTAGAGAATAGCTACCTTTTGAATAAATGAACAGTTTAACCTTTACTCACGGCGCAGAGATAAAGTGTTGATAATTACTAACACCTTATAAACAATTCCAAGCGGGATTCGATTGCTTTAATTGAAGCACCAAGATAGTTGGATTTCCAAGAATCAAATGCAGCTAAGGTAAGGTGGAGGGAAAAACCTGGGCGAGATTGTGGATCGCTTTATCATGCACGTGTGTTGGATGTAAACCACTTTCTATTTTTGAATCTCTCTTCTCTCGTTCCAGCTATATAGAAAGAGGACGCAAAGCCAAGAGTGCGTCAAACCAGGACTTATTTTCTGACTGGTTATTACTCCCTGGGATTGAATTCCTGGCTTGCTGTGAACCTTCCGCGTGGCATGCATCACCCCTGATCCTGAAAAACTGTGCCTTGGATTCCTCAGATGAAGGATTTGGGGGATTTCAGGCTGGGTCGGGTTATCTCATGACTATTGATCATCTATGATGACTATCCAAGCGCTGCTCCATCTGTGCGTGCTAAACACTCCACACGATACGCCCTTGTTCCAGGTGTGGTGGCGGTCTGTAAACTATGCACTGACTATCGTATAGGCTATCTGTTCCTGACTTAATCATTGTTAGATTCTTGACCTTATCGCCTCTCGGGTAAACTTTAGTGCACGCTTGTCAGAGCAGAATTCTGGCTGACGAATTGGCTTGATGCTTTCAGCGCCATCAAATGTTGCAATAAGACGACGCTTTCTGAAGTTCGTCCTCCTCACTCTTTACCGTCTATTAAGCAGGCGGCAGTGTCTCATTCTGCACAGATATTAACTATCGCTGATTGTATGGTTGGCAGCTCACGTAGGCCAACCATGTCGTAGCGACTGGAACTGTGAATGGTATCACCACGTGGTCCTTTAGCAGACATACCAAGTCTCACGCCAATCTCACGCTCACCCGGCCAGCAAAATATTTCTCACGCCTCCCAGGAAAGAAAAAAAAAAATCGCGGCACAATAACACACATCGTATGGGAAGCTTCTCTTTGTCACGTTTTTCTTGAGTTTTTATTGTCTATAGAGGATACCTACATGGTTGTGTCTTACAAATCCTGGCATAGCTATTTCGGCCTACTATTCTAAATAAATATTCCAAAGAGGTCTCTGAAAATTCTGCCATATACTAGTCTACACTAATTCACTCTTGACTAAAATCTTGGCAAAAATGCCAAAAATGTCGACGAGAATATTCTTATGTTACAGGCATGCATCACATTGCACAATTTCTTATTCCAAAATAAAGAGCTTCCTATATATAGACCGCGGGAGCGGAATCCCCCCATACCAACACCTCCCGTCCCCTCGGTCAGTGTTCAGCTGTCGGTCGCTTCGCTCCCTCGCATTTACTTAATTCCAGACAGTTGAAAGAACTTGACATCTAATGCTGTAGTCAGGCTTTACGTCACCAGAACGTGGTGGGACATATCATTAACTGTCGCATACTAACGTTGTCCTTTATCACAGGCAGAACAGTAGCAACGCTTTATATTTCTTAGAATTCTTATATAGACGTTTGGAATCTAGAATAGGAGTCTCAGCCAGACACAAACGCTGATTGACTTTAAGAGGAGCTGTGGCGCCTGTACCAAGACTAAACTGGTATGACGTCATGCAATAATTATCAGCTCGCTATTACCTTATGGTCAAGTTTGAGATACTAACTGTTGAAATTCCCCCGGCAATATTTTTGTCACCTAGAAGTGAGCTTCAATGTATTATTAGCATAAACAGTCTAATGTGTAAATACAACCTGCAAGTAGCAAATAAAACACACACAGACACACACACACACGCACGCATACACACAGACACACACACACACACATATGACCTGTAAATTCGGCAACTGGGGAAGAAGAAACAAAAAAGAAGAGACAAATAAAGGCATTAATAAAATGGAGTAACTTGCAAGGAAGTATGGTATATCTCATACTTCTGGACTATTGTTTGTAATCACGTTATCAAGATTCGCAGCGAGCTACACATTGTTACCTTTTCTCTTTCCTTCACAGAAGGAAAGGAGATAAGATCATACCAAGAGACACGAACGAAAGTATGGGTAGGAGATATTTTACAAAGAGATATATCACATTGGGATTAGACGAATAGAAAGCAACAGGGTCAGAGAAGGAGAAGTTTAGAGAATGGGAGAAAGAGAGAGAGAGAGGGGGGGGGGAAGAGACGGGGAATAGTACAGTGCAGTGGTAAGAAATTATCCTTATATTTCCATTGAGCCAATTTGCTGGAAACTATACAGAATAGCATAAAAGTGTCCATCAAGAAGTGGTTGAAAACCTATGATATCTCAGATTTTTTTAAAGGCAAGAATTCCGGTTGAAATGAAAAAAAAAATACACATAAAGCAAACTCTTTATTGCGTTTCTAAATATATATCTTAAAGATAAGAAAAATAGATATTCGATCTGACTGCTACCCGAATATCGTGTGTTTATCTTTACCATTGTTATTAAACGGCTACAAATAATTTACCATGCCGTTGCAATTGTCAATAACTCTTGGGTACCTTGAAATGGCTCTCACTACGATCTAAGACTCATGAAATATGCAATGGCGGTCACAGATCACAGACCAGGATGAAAATGACACTATCAAGGGTTGTGGGGCAATTTGAATTTGGAATCGAGTACGGAAAAGGATACCGGCACCCGTATCCCACTTTGAATTCTTTAGGTGGTCCATGCCCTATTTATCAACCTGATTTTTTTTTCCCAAGATATGAAGCAGTGGTGATTACAGTCTGAACGTGTTGATCTGGCCACGATGGAGGAAGTAGAGTCATTATGTTCTTGCGTGGGATGAACTGATATAAAGCAAAAAATATGAATGGAAAGTAGCGAGGTAATTTCATATCAATCATCTCAATTTCTGCATGGTGCGCGACCGATACGCACATCAGCCACCTGTTATTTCTTTTGGTCACATTGATGCGGGCCCTGGTATTTTCTTACCGAATAGACCGTATTGAATAAGTTACCTGTATGATCTTACTTATTTCATTACCACTTAGAACACTATCCATGTACGTAAGTATGATTCAGTAGAGTGTTTTAGAGATACTCGTGGATATCATTATTCTTAAAACTGATGCAAGAAATGAACAGAGAGCTCTCTTACCTTCCACGAGAACGATATCAGGATGGTCCATTGTGCTTATGTTGTCTTTTCTCTTGAGCTCACGGAGTGTCTGTATTTTTTCTTCCCTGACTAATGAGCATGAATTTGTTTATTATGTTATTTCCCGTGACTAATGTCTAACAAGAATTAAGTACTACATGAATTCGATGCCAGCTTCGTGTAAATCACAAAGCATACCTGCCCGACTATACCGAATGGTAGAGCAAGAACAAATAGGGAAGTAACATCTGGCATTTATAAAGGTGTCATTGTTTCTACATTTATTACTGTTATTTACTACATTGTACTACTGTTGTACACATGACTAACCTTTATCCATATACTGTGGCATTATTCGAAAAAGACATGCGAGCCTTTTTAGAAATGGTATGTCTTGCCGTAGTAATTTGAGCAGGGCACAGGATAAGCCTGAGCTCAAGTTGTTGTATGAGCTATAAACTAATCGTCTATTATCAAAATCTTCAAAAATCCCTCATGTCATATCCTCCGACCGGCCTGGGTATCCTATCCCCATAACATCATGAAATTATGCAGAGCTGAATACCTTAAAAGCATAATTTACCGTTTGCAAATGAAAGCAAAACCCAGTTTTAGTGCTTCAAAATAGTTCTAAAGTGTGAGTTAGTGATAGAAACAACCGATGTCAAAATTTTAGTCAGTGTAATCAACATCAAGTATTGATAAAAATACAAAATGTGAACAATAGTTATAATGACATTGTGCAGACTAAACCGTCTACAGTTACGGTTTATTATGAAAAGTAGTGATTTAAGCTTTATTGCGAAATTTGGTAGGATGGTAGGGTGATTTGTGATACATTAGGCCTACTGACCTACACATTATGCATCTAATGTGAAAAGTCGAACTTTTTTAAATCACTGCTCCCAATGGTAAACAATACCTTTAATTAGATCGCTGATGGCAGTCGCATGACAAGTGTATAGTGCACCAGCAGGCTGAGCAAGTCTCTGCTTTGGAGAAAGCAGTTGTGATGAATATTGCAGAGTCAACCACTGAATGGATGGTAATTCTAGAGCGTCTGAAGATAAGACTAAATTTCGTACAGTGGACACTCATAGAGAATAGTAGAAGAAAACAGAAGGTGGTGAGCTGAGCCACGGATTACTGATCGTGATATTCCATTCTTGAGCGTGATATACAGTCGAGTTGATGGCAGGTAGGAGAAGATGACGTTGCATATTATGGACTCGTCCATAGTCTTACAGGGGAGTTTCTTAATTCCTACAAGATGCCGCATGTTACCTGTCTGTGATGAGCTAGTCAGGTTTTCTATCAAGCATCACGTTACTACACTATATTACATTACAAGAGGTAAAGTGAATAGCAAGCATGCTCGGTGAATGGTTGATGGTGCATACAAAACCGTATGACATCCAACATCTACTCCATCATATCATATGACTGTCAGCATACTGCAAACCAGATTTATGCCTCGCACACATAAATCTCGAGAAAGCCGTAATAGCTGCCAAACGTATTGTGAATCTAACTTGGCGAAAAGCAGAAGGTACGCTGCTTTTGAATCACTGAATATGAAACACACAGATAACCGTCGCTAGATATCTACGGGGAGGGGAGGAGGGGGGGGGGGGCTCATGGAAAGAATAGAGCCAAATGAATGAGAGGGAGAAACATTCTCTAATAAATCTTGGCTGGCCTCCAAGCCCAGGTGGAGTGAATACCATTGGAAGGCACGAAGTGACGGTTCCCGCGGGACCCCGCTGCGGTATTTGCCAGCGATGCAATTGTAGGTAGATCACCTTGATAATATTACGAGAATTCAAAATAGTCAAGTGCATGTCATGATCGTAATCCAATACCTTCGGGAATGGGTTTCATAATAACAGCCTCTTGAATACACATTCCCTTCAAATGCAACCGAATCTAGAAGTAAATGAAGTAAATAACACATTTTCTACTGTAGGAAAATTGGCTTCTGGTCCGATTGTGTGATTACTTGTTGTGACGTCATAACTCGTTCCATTATTATCACATCATGAAAAAACAGAGCTGGCTCACAGAGAGGCTGACCAGGTAAACCTATGGGTGCCATTGTAAACAGCAATTTGTTCTACCATTCTACTATTTTACCCTCAATATATTTTTTTTTTCGCACAGCTCCATCAGTTTTGAGAGCGATATCTATAAGGACTATATTATTTCGTAGCGCGCAAATTGAATACGAATAAGGTTTATTTCACGCTCGATAAGAATCGTTGGCATAGAACAGAATGTGGGATGAAGACTCCATCTTCCTGCATGAACTTCTTCGGGCGTGGGTTTGTTCCATCAATCGTTCCGCCCAGTGGGAAAACGTGGTGCTGCTCAATATTTGTCATAGCAACCACGACGAAAATGTTTTTCATTCTCTTGGGTGTTAGGTCGGCACGCACAACGTGTAAACACAAACACACACACACACACACACATTATATGTTTATATGAAATATATATATATACATATATATATATATATATATATATATATGTGTGTGTGTGTGTGTGTGTGTGTGTGTGTGTGTGTGTGTGTAAAAATATATTCATATAATCATAAACACACACCGGCATGCGTATGACACACAAAAAGAAAGAGAGAGGTGGAGAGAAAGGGAGAATTGATCTTCATTTTGATTGTCGCTCGTCCTCATCTACGTGCAGACCCATATCAAATAGACCTCATAAAGTGAGCAAATATCACCACCAAGAGAAGGTCAAAAGGGATAATTACGCGAACGCCTCTCGACTTTAATGTCACGCTTTATGTGATTAATCTTTCGACTTGAGGCTCAAATTCAATTAAAGAATACATTAACGCCATAAAGTTGTAATGGAGGAATAGAGAGTGAGATCATAAAAACCACTGTTGGGGACAATAGCAACAATCAGCTCGTTTGCAGTATGTTCACATCAGGTGTAGATGTAAACAGAAGTTAATGTTCCTGTCTCTCTATAAAGCTCGGCTAAGCGCGGGTATAACTCTGTATTCATTTTTCCCTCTCCCTCTATGTATGATATATGTATGATTATATATGTTCATGTGTGTGTGAGTGTGTGTGTGCGTGCGTATATGTATAACATGTGTATGGATATATTCACATTGATTATTATGTACAAGCATACTATCCATCTATGCTTTCTATATTGTATATATATATATATATATATATATATATATATACATATAATATGCATATATATATCATTTATATATATATATATATATATATATATATATATATATATATATATATATAATTGATTCGTGTGTATAGGTACTATACATTTATATAAACAAATATATGAATTATTTCCCATTACCTACAAGGCAACTTCGTCGAACTATACCCACATAAAAATATTCAACACCTTAATATTGTCTGTTTACGCGAAATGATTTTTCATGTAACTCATCCAGTAAGCCAGCACTCTTCAGTCCAGCTGTTGCAATGCACATCTCATTCGTCAAATTTCATGTAATGCGCTTATCATGAGCCGACGGGCGATTTCAGAGTACCTCTCTTTCCGCTACTCATTCAGTTTATTTGAGAACTGATCTTAATCATGATAATTCCTAGCTACTCATACCTTGACTGAGCATGAGATCTAGATCATGTCGACATCCTTCTACCTTGGTTATTTCATCCGATGAGACACGTTTAGAAACCAATCATGGTGAAACTACCTAAGGAAAAAGAATTGAGATCTAGGTTACACTAAACTCGATGTGAATCTATGTTATGACCTTATTTTAAATTCATAAAATATCTTTTTTGTGTGTTATGACTAGTCGTACTTCTCTCCCTCTTTCTAGCTTAAAAGAAAACTACAACGGCGATACAAATAACGAGTTAATTTTTTTTTTCAAAGAAAGTTATCAACTGCAAATCTATGAATAGAGAAGAGGAAATATCAGAAAATTAGAATTTCATAAGCATGATATCGAATACATGCATGGAAAGTCCTTAACCAGGCCATGAATACACTTAACAAAGTGATCAAATGTTAATTAAACGATATTTGAAAATCAGGGTATTGAAAATCCTTGTGACATGGCCAACATTCATAATTCTTACTTTTCGGCGATGAGGGACAATTCTGTACAAAAAACCTCTCGCAGGAATACCCATTTCTTCGGTTCCTGGGTAAATCGAATTTTCACCCCATCCTTTTCGCTAACACCTCCAAGTATTGAATGAAAGATGCAGTAACTTCTATGAAGAACAAGCAAAGCACAATTATGATATTAGCAATTTCATTTCAAAGAGAGCAATGTCGGTCATTGGCGATACCAAGAACATTATTTGTGATATGCTTAATATCATAATAAGTGTGTATTCCCTGAGCAAATCGATATTTCTAAGTTCATTTCCTCTCTCTTTTTTTTTTTTTTTTGGCGAACTTGATTCTAGCAATTGCCGTTTAATATTCCTATTTTCCACATCTTAAATTTTTGCAAAGGTCATCTTCAAGAGAATAATTAATTTTTCAGTAGACTGTCAGTGTTTATGTCCCATGTCCTGCCCTGAGCTTTACTTCCTGAGTTATTGGGTATACCAGTCCTATATAGAAACAAATTCCACATCCATTCATTTTCGATTTTCTGTGAATGACAAGCAAATTACCAGCACGGCTTTTTAGTGGGCCTCTCCATTTTCTGCTGCATATTTTTTGAATTTTAACATTCATTGTTATGGCAATTATATAAAAAAACCCAAACCAATTGCTGATTGATTTTACTCTATTGTCATCTCATACATGGACGTTCTTGATTTTTCTCTTGTTGAAAAATGAAAGAGATTTTGAATTGCACTGAATTGAAACGAATTAAATCAAACAGGGGATTGAGTAGAGGCACGTCAGTATTTCTGAGTATTTTAGTCACGTGGCATGCGTACTCTACACACAATGAATCCCTGGATTCACAAAGCATAATACATAGTACAATTCACAACAAATGCGTCAAAATTACAAGTAAAAACACACCAGTACGCA
Source organism: Diadema setosum (assembly GCF_964275005.1). Classification (NCBI taxonomy): domain Eukaryota; kingdom Metazoa; phylum Echinodermata; class Echinoidea; order Diadematoida; family Diadematidae; genus Diadema; species Diadema setosum. Next base: position 1,070,712 of record NC_092704.1, read on the forward strand.
TCATGGAATAAAAAAAAAAATGCAAAAAACAACAACAACGATGTTCTTCTTAACATATAATTATAAGTACCCTTTCCCCCGAAATCATCGCACCCAGTTATTCAAAACTGGTTTCGAAATCAAGTATGCTGGTCGTCACCTCGGATCAAAGAGAGACTCTTTTTGGCGGGTTAAATTACACGTCGGTCATTACTGTGCAATGTGTCAAGGAGACAGAGACAGAGAGAGAGAGAGAGAGAGAGAGAGAGAGAGAGAGAGAGATAGAGAGGGGGAGGGTGAGAGGAAGAGAGAAAGATGGAGAGAGGCCTTAGGCAACCGTGACGGGAAGGGAAAGACATTGGAGAAGCCGTTCAATAATATCCTCTCGTCGGAATCGAAATTATGTCATAAACAGGTGGTTCACGACTTGTGAATATTGCTTAATTCACTGTGGACCAGAATGTCAGCAGAGTGTAAAGCTGCCATTTTCTTTAATTCAGGGAATACAATCCCCACGCATGACCACAAACACGGAGGCTACCTGCGTTTTCGTTCAAGACGGATTGACGAACATCTGGACATTTCACTCCATATAGATGAGGTTTAAAGGAGATCTTCGGATGATTTTCAGACGTTTTCATTTGAACAACCATAGATTAGTTATAGTCTACTGATTACAGAGTTTCAGAATTTATAGTGCTTGGGATGAGGAATAAAAACATTTTCAAAATGTATAACGAATTGCAATGAACAAGGATGATGACATGGCAACCTCTCCATAAGAATGCATAAGTTGGGGCTCAATGAAGCAGAACAAAAGAAGAAGGCATGCATAGATTCTGCACAGTTGAACATGTTAAGCAAGCGGTATTGTAATGGAGTTACATAGCTACACTTCTGAAATAAGTGAGGCTCCTATGTCATCAGCACTGTTCAGTGTAATTTAAGATTGTTCAGTGTAATTTGTTTAAGATTTTTCAGAGTATTGGTTTCTCTGCTCAAGGACCACAATAGATTCAAAAAATCTATACATGGAGCTGTCGAATTATGAACTATTATGATGTGATATTATGAAAATCGTCTGGTATGCCACTTTAAGGATTATGTGTTGGTGATGTAAGGTCAGAATGCTGACGACATGGATCTCCCGTGCTTCTTTCAACAGGCCTCCTTTGTTCATTTTTAGTGTCGATCTTTATTCAAAATGTTTCATTAATTTCCCCGTTAACCATCAAAATGCAGTACAGATTTGTACTTCACGATTGCTTCTTTTTTTTTTGTAAGAAGTATGCGCAGTATGCTTTCTAAATTTAGACCCTCCCCATATGATTTATCACGTGGTTGTTCTGATGAGGTAACAGTCAAGCGGCATTCCCTGTATCACGTCTCATTCATAAATGTGTAAATATTTCATTCTACCTCAAATGTGAGTTGCAATTGATTTGGAATACTACGTGTCTTACCGTGAAGAAAGAAATGTTATAAATGAAAAAAAAAAAAAGAGAGACGCGTAAAAAGGCTGAGTGAAGTAAGAGGCAGCTGGTCGTCTAAACAAGTTTATGGGCCGTGTCTGTTCATGCGTCATTGAGTACTATAAAACCAATGGGGACGTTGTTTATAGTATCAACTCCCCAGCATACATTCCGTCCTGTCAGAGTCTAGACAAACACATGCACATTGTCCCTGACACATTGGACAGTATTGTATATCGTTCATGTATCTATGATTTCCTACCGAGTTATGATTTATGATTAAGATTCATGTTCTATTAGACAACAATACCTTGTGCGAGGTGATTTACTGCCGTTACTGGCGATGAAGTAAAGAACGCCACTGCAGTTAAACAGAAATAAAGGGCTTGTTTGCATGCAGATAATCACAGCCATGTTAAGTTAAAGGGGAATTCTGGCCAAGTAAATTGTTAGTTTGAAAGGAAAGAGTAAAACTTTATAGGCACAATGGTCATTGATCAAAACCAGAATAATGATTAATTAGGGAATTTATAAATTGCAATAGCTTGCTTATATTTGCATAGCAGTTCTCGATTAGTAAAGTGAAAATTATGCAAATGAGTGACCTGATGATGTCTGTTTAAGAGTGTAAAGCATGATGTTATTCCTTCTATAACTTCAAAATTATTATGAAGATTTGAATCTGGGGCATAAACGCATTTAAACACAAAACAAAACCCTGGAAATTTCAAGATTTTGTGTACAAACTATATGCACCTTGTGAGGCAATGACGTCATCAACTCTGCTCAGTGAAAATTAGCAAAATTTCGCAATTTCATAACTTCCTTAAAAGCACTGTTTACCTTTGGGAGAAATGATTTTAAAAATGTTCGAGATATCACATTTGATACATATGTGTAGGTCAGTTGTATCACAAAACATCCTACCATATACAATTTTTGCAATAAAGCCTAAAATATAAAAATATATCATTATTTTTCTCAATAAACCAGAACTGTAGACGATTTAGTCTAGAAACAATTTTATCATACTTATTGTTCACATTTTGTACATTTAACAATACTTTACATTTATCATACTGATTCAAATTTTTACATTACTTGTTTCTATCAAGATCCTGACTCACATTTTAGAACTATTTTGAAGCACTTAAGCTGGGTTTTTGTTTCATCTGCAAATGATAATGTCTTTGACCTTAAACTGGTCCAACATATCCCTTCAACAACAACAACAACAGCAGCAGCGGCAGCAACACTAACAACAACAACAATCTGTGCAATCACACTAATACTAAACATCCATGGCCGATTTTCCAAAAAAAAAAAAAAGGGTGTCTGTTTATAAAGCATCTAAATGGAAATTGATGTGTCAAACATCAGAGGTGATGCTAGGATTTAACAAACGAAAAATCCCCAAAGCATAGTCGTGTTTTCATCTGATACCCTAATCTAATTTTGTATACAAGTACGGTAATGGAATCGAGTGCATGCCCGCCTTAATACGAACAGACATTCTCTAACACGCTTCTTGCGAGGATGTGGAGCAAAACTTCATGTAAGCCCTGCTGTTCTTGTAGATACCATTATTTGCATATCAAGCGTTGAAGGAATCATTAAACGTCAAGCTATAGAAGCACAGAGCTCAGTATAGGTGAATTCGACTTTGTTAGCCTATATTCAGCCGTTAAATGATGTCAGGCTGAAGGTGTTATGCATACGAAAGCTATTACTTACAACAGATCGTGTCGAAACCACTTTAGCGATACGTCCCGTTATCCAAGAGCTAGCGCCATCTTCACGACTGCCTTGATCGCGATCCCTGCCTTAAACCGAATAAATCTCAAGTCGTTCAGTTACGTGATACCGTCTCATATCTCCAAACGTGACATGTCTATAGACAGAAGGCAGCGTGTTTTTCACTTAATTCTCACAATGCCCCCGTCCCACTGGAGCTACCGGCATATTAGTAGTTTCTCAGAATTTTCTCTTTACGAGATGAAGAAAATGACAAGATATTAACAGTGGGAAATCCTGCGCTCATAAACTCTCCTCTATTATTACTCCGCTATAATACTGGAAAATGGGAATGAGGGTAACTTTAAGGTACAACAAATTTAGTGAAAGGCAAATCAGCGTTCATTTTCCTTCTCATATCGATTTTAATAAAGTGGTAAAATGGTGGCCGTGGGTGACTTCCCTGTGTCAATCCAGTACACTCTTCCTATTGACCTTTCCCTGTGAATTCTCTTCAGATGCAAGTCTGACTATCTCTGATAACCTCGTCTCCTTATAAAGAATCAGAGACATAGAAAGGTCTCTAGCTGCGTGACATTACAACTTGAATGCGAATACCATTTCAATGTAAATGCAGGAAAGCAGAAACGAGATTGCTGGGGTATTGGGCCCCACACAGGCTTGTGTCAGAATATTAATTTTTCCCATTTATGTACGACTGAACAAAAGGATGGTAAGCCACCGGAAATCCATCTATTTCTCTCTGAAAGATAAAATGGCAACTGTGGTTACGGAAACATAAGCCGTCTGTTCAGAAATAATAGAAAATAGCGGACATAATCCGGTCTTCATACATTTTCAAGAAAGGTGCCATGTGGGCGTGGATGATATTAAAACGGAGGTATATTCTTGGAATGATTAATTCATTTCTCTTCAAGGGGAATGATACCGAATAATTTGTGTGGAATGAGTGAATGCAACACTATTAATAGACCACATCAGTAAAATTTGAGTGAAATCCTACAATTTGTTTAAAAGTTATTTTCGTTTCAGTTTCGGTAATGCCATCGCCTAGATGAGAAGATTACGACATAATTTTATTATAACAGCTCGACAACGGTATAAGGAAAATACGTCATATTGTAATAAAAACATATAAATATGTTTTATATGTTTACAACTATAAAAGTTTTACAAAGATTTTTGCTTTGTATGTAGAATAAACTGCACTTTTGTATTGCTCCTTTGTCATTTGGTAATGTTTTTTTTTTTTTAAATTGTCACATCCATGTAATTCATTTTGATTTGATTTTATTTGATTTTGAGAAGCAAAATAAATACGAACGAACGAACGAACTAACGAACAAAAAGATAATTCCACAAAATTTTTGATTTTGATAAAATAACATATACTCTCGACTTGTTACTGACATAGGGCCTCCGTTACCAATGGTTGATGGCGATATCATTCTCCCTGATTTCTGAAAAAGATAAGTCAAGTGCTCTTCCATTATGCTAGAAAACTGAAAATAATCATGCTGAATTCTCTTTAGAATTTTTATATTGTGTCCTGCATTGACGTCACGAGTCTTCTCATACCGTTATCATACATCGATGGCGCAAGGAAACTTGAAAGGTTTATAATACTTTTCAACAAATTATATGATTTTCCTGAAACTTCATGACTGTGTTCTACTAATATTGCTGCATTCACAAAATCCACACATATTATTTGGTTATATCTTTTCCCTTTAAAATAAATGTCACAGAGCCATGCAGGGTCGGATCCAGGAATTCCGTAAAGAGGGACACCTTTAAGAAATCAAAGGGGCGCACGCGCCCCATTTTTTCTTTTATTTCTTTTGTTTAAACAAAAATTAAAGAGGACCCGGGCGCGCGCCCGGTGCGCCCCGCCTGGATCCGCCAGTGCCATGACATTTGTTTCTATAGAGCCGCCACTTCGATATTGTCATCAACAGTTAGCAGTAGTGCTCCTTGTGCAACATTTCCCATTTCGAGTATGGCAAGGGTGAGATGAAACACAGGTGGACATTTTAGCGAGGTGCACGAGTGGAATCAGGCGGAGATTGCCGTTATGCGATACGCCTGGCTTCCGCCATATGCGTGAAACGTGATATTAAGAAGCACTGCGCAACATTTCCAAAGATCCATACTCGATAATACCGACAACTCGCCAGCTCGGAAACCCGGGAGTTTTCCACACGAGATGCCTGCCGATCGTGCGTTTGGTTAAATGGAACAATCATACGATGTGAAGGGAGATTGGAAAATGACAGGCCCTATACGGTGTCTTATCACTTAGTCTGCGTCCTGTGCTGCGAGGGAAAGCATGCAACCATCGACCTTTCATTTTATCTCCCTTGTAATCAACACGTAGGTTGAGTAAAGAAAGGAGCTAAAAGTCCTTGAGTGTTTCTGATATAAAGGACTCACAATTGAGTTCGAAAAACAATAAGGACGCCCTCAATATGCAACGGACTCACAAAAACAAACAAACAAACAAACGAACAAACTTGCTCTTTTTCAATATTGTGGCTTTACTATTCTGTTGTTTGTCTGATTGTACTTTTTCTAAAGGTAAATCAAATCAATAAAATTTATGACAATCCACAACGGTAATGAAATGTGTTTTCTATGTCTTATTTGCTAAACGTTAGGGTAACAACTTAATCATTTCAGATTTGTGTAAACTATATCTTGGCCTTTCAATCTACTTCCTTATTTCTTCATACTGTAATTATCATTACGTTTACTCGTATGGCAATGAAGATGATATACTACAATATATACATATTTATGTATGTGTATACATGTTAACATGGTGGCTAAATAGAATGGTAATTTTCTTTTCATGCGCTCATAACATCACTGACGCTAAGCGACAGTGGACTTTTATGCAAGTCTCTTATTGCACTTATATCATTTTAATTTGTGAAACAAGTGGTTCACGGAATTCATATGAATGTATACATGGCAATGCTGCACAAGACCCCTAACACATGATCCATGCAACATCATCATCATAGTCTTTTTGATACCTTCAACATGTTGAATCCATTAATGAATGTTTCATTACAAAACTACCATAATTAATTAACTTGTACGAAGTCATCAAACAGACGGTACGATGAACATACGATGCCATTAAGGGGAAACAGCCATGTCAGAGGCCGTGTGGGTCAGTGTTTGAGGCTGGTGAGGAAACCATGAATACATTGTTTCTTTGATTGTTCTGAAGACTTACGTTCACGGTCCCTGGCCCTATTTTTAGATCGTAGATTGATCAAGTCACTTCTACTATGAACAGGTGTAGAGAGGTACGCGGTATTTAGTTTCTCGGTGTTTCACAGCGCGCGGTGGTAATATTTGAGGTTACCGTGCACTTTCCAATTCAGTTTGACTTTTTGTTATGTGACGTGGAATTTATGCCACTGTATGGGAGATTTGATTACCATCTTTCCTAGGGTCTGTACTGTTGTGAATGATTGACCATTTTTCTAAAAGAATGTGACTAAAAGAGAAGAAGATATATCTAAGTGTCAAAAATGACCGCACCATAATCAGTGCACGCGAACCGACCAATTGGGCAGTAGTGGGACGGGATACCAAACAAACAGACACACGACAACGAAATGAAGAATGCAGTGGGTGCGACTACAATTATTCATCTGATGTTATCGTCATTTTGCGTTCCCGTGTGCAATTCGACTATGAAACGGATATCTTTAGGGGAACAAAACAATGGAAGTGCAGTCCCAATGTTCACGGAAACTACGGTTAGAAAAACTGTAGTTCTAAAACAATGTCATCATTTTCAACTCATCTTACGAACTTGAAGTTGATATGTGGTGAGTCACTTATCAAGAGACGTAATAACCTGGAGAATGTCGGGTAGTCTGTTGCACTGTCTAAATCAACACGTATTCATTTCATGTTGCCTGGGATTTGACGAGGAGGTTCATGTGAGCGAAGAATACATAGAAAGAGAGAGAAAAAAGGTTGGATATTAAATGAAACTCGGAGCCCACGTCTCATCCAAGCCTCATCTCCAGTATTATCACCCCTGCGGCATCGGGCGTATCGAGGGGCCTCCATCGCACGGGGAGATCGGAGGACAAAGTCTGCTATCGTCAACCAGCACTTGCGACGCAAAACAAACAAATGTGGACTATAGAAATAAATTCTTCTTTCGTCTTTCATTTCAGGAGAAGCTTACATACTTTCCCCAGGATACGAACTGAGACTAAAGATAAATAGAGAAACAATAATGATATAATAATATGGTATTATTGACCAGGGGGAACCTCTTCAGAGTTAACACTTTTCTCCCGGAGTGCTCTACCATGATTATTGCCCCCATCGTTGCTAGGTAATCATTTATACGCCTGATCAAGACAGCGGGCAAAATATCTTGCCCAAGGATAAACAGCGTGGGGCAGGATTCGAACCCTGAACTTTTTGTGTGACTACAAAGTCATAAACTAACTTACTTCTTCAAGGTTTGGCACGTTATTGTTTGGAGCTTAATTTAATAATGGACAAGTCTTGTTTATTCGCAGTTTCTTAGACTCAGATTTGATTACTGGACATGTAAAAAAAAGAAGTCGGTAAAAAGGTAGCGACAAGTTTCAGCAGCCCCCCCCCCCCCAAAAAAAGAAAAATCATTGGAAATTAATTTCAATACATGACTGCGACAGGTTCACCTTAAAAAGAACATTTTTACATGAGATAAGATGGCTCTAACGTGGATGGTAAGATTGCAGAGATTTCGAGTGTTTCCCGATTTTATGCGAGGGGAGAGTTGACCTACATCTCTGAAGAGCTGAGCCATCAGTATTGCGTGAGACAAACATTTCATTTGCAAGAGATTCTCTCTGTGATCATATCAATGAGGTGCGCGTCTTCCCAGCGCTGGACAGGAGTCTCTACGAGGCGCTTGGGAGTGACTCCTCAGGGTTTAGTGTCTTGTGCCGCCGTTACCCTTTCGGAAAGAATCGACGGTTCTGCTCTATTCATTAGGTTTACCTGTCCAGAGCAGCCTTAGACGCCTGCCTTTCAATTTCACTGCAAATGTGGTCCACTGGAGCAAATATCGCCGATGGGAAAAGGTTAAATAATGCCAGGATGCGTGGCCACATTGCCGCTAATCGATTTCTAGTGTCGAACCATGTTCGCGCGTCCATTAGAAGCCCTCCTCAACCAGGTACGGAAACCCGAGACCGCTCCGATTTAGTGGAGGAAAAAACTGTGCTCCACCCAGGGGGTACGGCCATTTCCCCTTCCAAAGTCAAATGCCGAAATGGGCGTAGCTTATTTAGCCATATACCGGCCAATAAACCTGAACCAAAGCTCAAATCATCCCCTACCGAACACCTGATGTTCTGCCTCTCACTTAACTCTTCCATTACTTCACAATTTTTCAGGACTTCATTCCGACACTGCCTTCAAGCTGAAATATTCGGTTTTTTTTTTGGTTTTTTTTTTTGGATAAAATCAATCTTAGCCAATAACGGACTTGCTCTGGAAAAAGACAGAAATAGATAACTCGCTAGAAGTGAGTATTTAGGACGAAATAACATAAACATCCTGGCAGCGGTAATTTACCGTTTATTTTGATAAAAATTGTACAACCTAACAAAGAATGAATGAGATTTGTTGAACGGAGTACCCATATTGATTAGCTGTCACAAAGTCAAACAAAGTTTTTCTTTTCCTAGAGTGAAACTACTCCACAGAGGGTGATCCATCTCCCTACTCTAACGCCCATCACCCTTGGCTGTTGTAACATTGAGCATCTGGTATCACAGTATACTACTACTACTACTACTACTACTACTATACTACTACTACTACTTCTAATAATTATAACAATAACACTAATAATGATAATAGCAACAATAACAATAATAATAATAATAATAATAATAATAATAATAATAATAATAATAATAATAATAATAATAATAATAATAACAATGATAATAATAATAACAATAATAATAATAATAATGATAATAATAATATAAACATACATACATACATACATACATACAATTTCTATAGCCTTTTTCCATTCTGATTGAATGCTAAAGGCGCTTTATACCAAAGTAAAAAGACCGAAAAAACATATACCATAAAAGAAGAAGAAGAAGAAGAAGACGAAAAAGAAGACATGAAATTCTGTCTTCAAAACGCACTGTCAACCAAAGAGGATTTTAGGTTACTCCTAAAAGACGTTATGGAGCTTGAGTCTTTCAGCTCACGCGGAAGTGATTTCCAAAGTGTTGGTCCAGTGTGAGCGGAAGCTCGTTCCCCACAAGATTGCCTAGAAAGCGGAATATGTAAGAGACCAAAAGTTGAGAATCGAAGAGTTCGTGTATATATAGGTTGGTATTGACGAAACAAGCATACATTGTAATCAGGAGCTGTTCCCTCAATAACATGATAAACCAGAAGAAGTATCTTAAACCTAATACGCTCCTTCACAGGCAACCAGTGAAGACTCTTTAGGATAGGGGTGACGTGACTGCGTTTGCTTGACAACGAAACCATGCATGCAGCGGCGTTTTGTAGTTTTTGTAATTGGGCAATTTGTGAGTAGGATGAATCATGCGGCATTTCTAGCAATGTCTGTAGTAAAATATGTATTAGCATCTCTTATTAATAACCATAGATAGACGATCTCATTCGCATGCATCCTCAGCCTTCATAAGAATTTCCCTCAAACTAATAAACACCCTAATGGACCATGCTTCCGAACAAACCGTCCTATATAATCATGTGACCCCTACAGATATCTTGTACATTACGCGTAACGAAGCGTGATATAGAACTTGAAGAATTTGCGTAGAATATATATCGCATATCATCATAAAAAAAAGCCTGATCGATAATCTTCCTTGGTACTAGTGGTAAATGTTATCAAAGCTACAGCGAGGGGAGATCTGCTCGAGAGTAACTATTTGCCAATGAGCTCCAGTAGAGTTAATAATCATTGCCTTCGAGACGAATGGAATGATATTCGCTTTACCCTTCTCCCTCTATCCTCCTACGAGGCAACTGCACATAACAACAGTAACAGTACCTAGATAACAGTTCCTACCCGCCACATATTGCGTGTTTCCTCCCTCCCTCTCTCTTTTCCTTTCTTGATATTCCTCTCGCGTCCTCCGCAGCTGTTATCAAACTTTTCATTACCGTCATATAAAGAGCAATGAATTCGATATTACGCCTCCGCCTACAAACGCCCGAATGATACGCAATTTATTGTGTTAACTAACACGTTCATTGAATTTCCAATTTCCGCTTTACGTTCGTCCGACCAGCAGGCCAGTGCTCGAGAATTTAATGTCCGATCGTCTGCGCAATTGAAAATGTTGGAAACTCTCTGTTGCCTTGACAAGATTATCCTAGTTTTAAAGCTGCAAAGCCATTGTCACGTGACACCTAAATCTATCAAACACGTGACTCAGGTATAACGATCTGATGATTTTATAAAACCGTTTTCTTTCTTCTTTTTTAAGCACAGTTTCAGATTGCAAGAGAACGTGATAAACACGTTTCGACAAATAGCAAGTGTCGATGTTGTTTCAGAGCAGTGTGCGGACACACATAAATGTGTTTATGTTATAACTCTTTGTTTGCGTAGTAAAGTCGTTTTCTACTCTCAATCGTTCTCTTTCCCTGGAGACAACATTTCCAGAATTCTACACAAACATAAGCTGATTGTATGATCATCGCTGTAATCCTTTCCGTTGATAGCATGAAGTCACATTTGACAACTTCCGTCCGTTGCTTGAAGGCGTTGCAAACACATGATACCTACATTATCTAATTGAGCTCGAATGCCGATCTCGCAAGTCGCAATTTTTCCTTCTCCTTCGGGAGAATTCCTGGTCATCCCATTCCTCTCATGGTATAATTCTTCCCAGCAGACGACACTTCTGACGATGACATCTCGTTTATATACAAGACTAGTGAGAGAGCATGAAAGTTGACTTATTGTCAGCTGACTTGCACGTGATATCGGTGCCTTCCATTTCGAACGCTTAACCCTTGGCGTGTCAGTTGAGTCAAGGAGGTTTTATACATGGAGCTCTAATTGGCTGTAATTATTCAAACAGTTGTCTGATTTCTATTGATGTACAAAAGAATTCCACAGGTGCACTCGTGCCTTTAATGATGGATGTTCGACGCCGCCGTCTTGCTGAGCAATCTGAAGATTCACTTTAAACGTTATCATAATGTTGGCCATATTTTGCTCATGTATTTATTACATGAAATGAAATTTCACTTAATGATAAAGCATGTAAAACAAGAGTCAAACCCGTCCAGAAATTTGTGCAAAAGTGTAAATCATAGCTGTATCATGTGAAATCTTTTAAAACTGTACCATCCTGGAAAGCTGGTTTTATCACTTTTCCGCTCAATTTCCACAAATGAAACAAATATGGAATGATCTTCAAGTATAATTCTTAATTGATAGATATATCAGATTAGTGCCCGGGTATGCCCAGTCGAGTAATTTTCATCTTTATTTCAGCATTTTTTGCTCAATTTCTATTCGCGCATCCTCGTGTCTGTACCACCTACCTCTTATAAGAAGGGATAGCGAAAAGTAATTACCATCACAAAGACATATCTTCCTTTGAAAGTGGTTTGTGATTATGCAATGAGACACGAGCCAATTGTCTTCGTATCTGCGCAGCAGATCCTGTTTTGCACATGCTTCAAATATTTTTGAGCGGCGGCTTCGAACATCTAGCAAAGGAAATAAGACGGTTGTGACTCCATTCTCTGGAACCTCCTTGTTTGAGCGCATAAAAGTACAATAATACCACGCAGAACTTCTACAACTTCGTTGAGAATGTCAACAAACAACAACTATGGCGTTTGATAAACCATGATATCCCCAAATCATTAGATCATGATAACTTTTCATCCTTAGGACACGCGTTCACCCTTATAACTGTGAATGAAAAAAAAAAAAACTATGAATGAGATCATCAGCTTGCCCTTACATGACGAGAACATTAGTGAGTTAAAATCGACACGTGATTTCTTCTTCTTCTTCTTCTATTTGTAACCACACGGAGACCTTCAAAATTAGCAAAGCAGGGGGTGAAAAGTCAGCGGTACCCGTCTACTCTTAAGTAATGACATAAACCGGAAGTTTATTCCATTATCGACTCGCGCGAAATTAGAAGACATTTCCACCGGAAGTGAGCGGAGGCCCAGGCAACGGAGCGCAAGGCATTCTGGTCTAAACCTCTCTCATCCTCCACGAGTCACATGTCAGTAGGGTCCTGGCTGATCAGTTAGAACATCGGAGATATATCACTAAACAGTCCATGTAGCTGTTGTCATTGTTGTTTAATTTGGGTCAATTATATTAAAGGCTGACATCCATTGAGATGGTGAGTTTATGTTCTTTACCTCTTCTACAGCACTGTTCTAATACATTAATCAAACGGGCGACATAGTGTGTGATAGCACTGAAATATCATAAAACATGCTCTCAAAGAGCTTGGTGCTGCAATACTGCTATAATATGTCAAGAACAATACAGTTAATGCACTTTTGCTATGGGGTTATTTTCATTGCCGAAATTTTGGAGGCCTCAATCTTTTTCAAGTCTTTGATTAACAGTATTTTAATAAAAACCTTGATCTATACCACAGAGTATTAGTCCATGTTATTAGATTTTGAGTAACGACCCTTAGTCAGAACTACAATAATGGTAACGACAAAAAGGATGGCAAGTACTAATGCATTTCTGAGGTATAGATGTCGGTTGAATGAAAGTATATCCGTATATCGATAGCACATACTTACATCCCATATATACACACTATTATACATATAGCGTAACCTGAACAGCACAGGACTATGTGTGTATACACAACTTACATGCTCGGTGGCATGTATATATATATATATATATATATATATATATATATATATATATATATATATATATATATATATATTAGGGGTATACTAGTATACAAGCACACTTTATTCTATACAAATATCGTGAAAATAGTCTTAAAATACGAATATTTTCCTTTTAAAGGTTTTAATGGTTTGTGACCGAATAAAAGGTTACCTTAGCGATGACCGCAGCACTTAGATATTCAAAATACGAACAACAAACCTAAAAATAGCATTGACAATGTTTCCTTGCACTCGTGCGAAAACAAAAACAAAAATAAAAACAAAACAATCTGGAAGAAGCTAGATTTTTTTCATGAAGAATTTTCATAACGATGAAGATGCCAAAATGAAGAGAAAGAGTAGATACCTGATAGTTTTCCTCTCACTAGCTTACGCATCCAGATATCCTTAATTGGTACTTGAAAACTTCCATTGCTTTGGGTAACCACGGAGCTAATTGAACCCAGTTCCTATAGACGGTCTCATCATCATCTCCCTGCGGATCAAATGATATTCATTTCGTTGAACTGAGAGGCTTTGGCGCTCTCGTCTAGTTATCTCTCACTCCGGTCGGGATTTTCTAGGCAATGCCCTGAGTGCAATTACAGACTAGTAGTGTGTGCGCGATGCTCTGGTTGGTCTACTCGGTGCAAACCTAATGCCTGCAGGCACTATTCGAATTATCACTTTGGTATTTCACTTTGGAGGTGGTAATTCAATCCATGTGGAAACACGGTGGGGGAAAAAAGGGAGTAAACACGTTTCAACAATCTCCTATCTGATGCAAATGACGGTCATCTTGATATTCGACAATGTCTGAATAGAAACTAGTAATTTACGCGGTTGGGGGAGTATTTTCGTGAATTGTAATTCCCCATACTCTCCCATAGTATCTCATATTGCATGCCGTTGTTCAAAAGAGCGTGTTCAATCTCTATCTATTATTTTAAATGGTTTCTGTTTTGCTCTTTTTTGGGGGGCGGGATTTGTGGCGGTCATTGAACAGCAAGTAGATCATTTGCCATACCTATACGTGCTTATCAATGTCTTTAATCAATGTATAGTAACTGTTGTGGCCCATGCTGGAGTAACTCAGGTATAAAAAGTAAGCTGGTCGGATTTTGAAATAACAATGCGTATTTCATAATATGTTTCAGGTATTGTATAACCTTATTAAAATTTTTTCTTTGATGGCACATGAACTTAAGCAGGCCCTAAATCATTTTTTTTTTTTTGCATTTCTATGATAAAAGTGTGTGACAAGGGTGTGACATATTTCACTACCGCAAGCATTACTCTTCCAATGAACCTGAGGAAGATTTCCATTGAATGGTGGAAAAGAGTTCGAATCCATGACCGTCGGGTCTGATTAAAGTATACAATATATATATATATATATATATATATATATATATATATATATTTTTTTTTTTTTTTTTTTTTTTTTGAGGGGGGGGGGGGTGGGGAGAGGGGGAGGTTACAGTACGTGGGTGTAGAGCTAGACGGGTTTTGAGGGTATGTCTCTGCTTCAAATCGGCTAGAGGTCTGACTTAATTATATCATACCGGCGGCAATGCCGACGGGCCTAATATCATCCTAGGCAATTATTCATGGATATTGTGTCCACAGCGCCAGACTTAATGGATCACGACAAAAGAAGAAAAAAGAATATCTTATGACACATGTGAACACGTGACAAACATTGAGTGGGTAATGTCTAAATTTTTTAACGATCTGAAGGGGGCTAGTAGCCTTTGTAGAAATTAAGTGAGAATTCTGGTATGATAATGACTTATTTTGCTGCGACACTATTGTAATGATGACAGATACATTTATGCGTAGAGCATGAACTCCAACCCCCCCCCCCAAAAAAAAAAAAAAAAAAAAAAAACACACACACAAAAAAAAAAACACCCAACAACAAATAGTTTAGATATTTTTGAGGTGCACTGTGTATTACAGTGCAGATGCAACACTGCCCTGTTCTTTACTCATTTTTTCACCATGAGGAAATTTGGATGAACCAATGGGTTGCGGTGCTTCAATCTATTCTTTACTCTAGCTACACGATATCCATATACATTGTACAAAGGTTGCTGGTCTCAATTGACTTTCATTTGTACGATCGTTGGTTTGCTTCATTGTTTGTTTGTTGTTGTTTTTTGTTCATTTGTTCATTTTCATTTGTAATAGTTTTGCATACCATTGATATTTACATGTCTGCCATTGGAACACAGATGCAGGTACTTCGGTTGTAGAAATGAAAGGATTTCATATCTACGTAAGATGAAATCTCATGACGAACACATAAACACAGGTGTTGTGCTTTTTTTTTAAATCTCATATGGGATATTCGCTATTTCATCCTGTTTTTACAGGAGTCGCGCGTGTATGAGCTATTGATAAGCTAATGTCTGGTTGAGATAATAGGTAATAAGGCTCAAACACATATCATAGCGTCAAATTCAATGGAAACGGGTTGACTGCAAAAATAGTACTAGTGACTCTAAACTGTTCAAAAGAGAAAAACTGATATAACATCAATAATGTTGCTTTCCACATACAAGTTCTTTAGGAGCACATTTGAAATTGAGTGACTGTTTATTAACGTATTGTTGAATGAACTGAGACTTTGAGGGTATTGGCACATCTCGAGGTAAAAGCTAACTCTTGTCCCATGTCTCTCTGAAAGAAATCATTCATCCTAAACAGCAGTCAGGCTGACACCTCGTCAGCTTTCAATCCCAGCCCGTGGAAACGAGTAAGTCCGTTCTGCCCAAGGGGAGGTCGTCATGGTTACTGACGATCGAGTAAACAATCTATTGGAATGTCGAGGTTCTTTTGATGTGAGGCTCGGACCAAAGAGCTTAAAATGCTTCAAAACTGAAAACATTTTCTTTAAACAAACAACTTCAAAGCTCCTTAAATGGAAAATTCCTCACACCCCACCATCAGTCCCCCGCCCTGCACACACATACACACACACATTTTTTGGAAAGCAGAGCACTATATAGGAGAGCGTCTACGGTTTGACCATGTTGTAGCTTCATAGTTCGACTTTCTAACATGGACATCAGTATGTAATGGCGATGGCATTTGCTCTAAATAAACATTACTCATCTTTGCTTTACTATCATGATTGTGATAAAACTATATTTTGAGATATTGTGGTTTTATAGCATGTTATGTTTTGTACATTTATATATTTTGTTAAAAATGAAAATGAATACATAAAATGAAATGAAAATACATTCAGTAGACTGACGGTTATCAAGCTTACTAGTTTTGCTTATTTTTTTTATCATTATAGGGCTGTAAAGGAACATTTTACCCAATTCGACCTTGTGCAGCTTGAGTTTTTATCATTGTCATCATAATATGGGTTTTTGGGTGGATTCTGAAAGAAACGTCCTTCTTTCTCAAATTGATGTTTGGAAGCATTAGGTTCAGTATAGTGCTTAATAAAGTTTTTGAAAACTCCTGTTGTTGGTTACCACCATGAGCTATGAGTAAGACGTTCTCATAACTCAGGGTTTTTCACTTACAGCCAGCAGTAGCTTTAATTGCTTAGACATGATGATAAACATAAATTTTAGGCTAACGTGATGATTACCTAACGGGTTATGTTCGTTATTCCTAAGGTTTGTTAACCTGAAAATGACAAAAGGTTGGCTATTCTGAAGGTTCGTTATTCTGAAGGTTCGTTAATCCGACAATGTACACTTCCTTATTCCGAAGGTGCGATAATCCCAAAATGGAAAAAAGGGTGCATACTCACGAACCTTCGGAATATAGATACGCACTTTATTTCATTTCCGGATTAATGAACCTTCGGGCTAACAAACCTTCTTTTTTCATTTTCGGATTAACAACACTCCGAGTGCCGAAGCTCTCTTATCGGTTCAACGAACTTTCGAAATGAAGAATGTCAACCTACTTTACAGCACAGGTGCCAAGGAGCTTAGCACTGTGAGCTATGTGCTGAATATGAGCAGAGAAAATGGAATGTGTGGGTTGACCTCTGTGGGAGCGACCAAGTTATTGGACAAAAGGCCATGTTAAAGGTTATGTACCATAAAATGTTTGGAAAAAACCTAAACACAAACCCTAAACACAAATCCTAAACACAAACCTGCATTCAAACATGCTGGCCTATTTGGCAACTTTCAATGACAGATCTCATCCATGCAGTGAGACATACATTGTTCCTTCACAATAACACGCAAACTTGGAAAAAGTGCAATTTGTCATTGTTGTCTTTAAAGTTCATGTGTTCAGTCATGCACGACAATTGTCAACATAATTAGGTATCAATGGAAGGAGGAAGAGTTTCCCTTTCCTCACAACATTGCACTTTCCATAGCTGACAATTAAGAAACGGTAGCCCTCCTAAGTTGGATTACCTTTTTTTTTTTTTTTTTTTTGATACGCTCTGTATGAGTAAATATTAAATGTTAATGTTGCGGATGCTTTGTCAGGAGAAATGAATGCACGTTTCTGGACAAATAAGGAATATTAGATTTTGTCCTTTATAGCAATGCCACACATAGTTGAGTGATGTTCATTTCAATGCGTTGCGAGGCTGAAATAATTTGTCTGACTAAAAATAGTCGGGCATTCGCTTTCACCATGATGTACATAGTAGTGGTGAGGGAGATAAAATGTGTATATGTGTGTGTGTGTGTGTGTGTGTGTGTGTGTGTGTCTGTGTATGTTTGCGTGTGTGCGTGCATGTGAAAGAGAGAGAGAGGGAAATTGTGTATGTGATAGAGAGAGCAGTCAAAGCGAAGATAGATGAAAATGGAAGGGGGCGTATAAAAGATTTAATGTGATTTAGAACCAAAATTGCGTTCCTGTGAATCTAATCTTATAGTAAATGTGTCATGACTATGGCATTTTGGCCGTGTAGATGAAGGAGCATTACGTAAGGCAGATAGGGAATGGGAAATGAATGCGGATACGACAGCAACATCTATGTAAATACACTCTTTGTATTAGAAATGCGCCTTATGAAAAGTAATCTTATTGGAATCACAAGGAAGTGTGGGTTCATGTACGATTCCGTATACTTTCAATCAATGATTTCTCCAATTCTACGCGAACAAAGTAACCACGCATCGACATCACGCTTTGATATTGAACAGGCATCAATTACTTAGGCAACGAGGTCACTGAATATGAAGGCGGTGGGGTTAAAATATAAGCGAAAAATGGCGGGTAGTGATGCTTTCAAACCTCCCGCCCGGGGCAGGGGCCGTACAGGCGGTAGAGAAATCCTGATGGAGCCCTTTATAGCTACAGAAGAAGACTCGGAGAAGCCTGTCACATCGTATTGTGAAACACGTGTTCTTAGCACTGTAAACAGGGCTAAACCTCTCCTCACAGATTTAGAGTGATTTATAACCGAAAAAAAAAAAGAAGGAAAAGAACTCAAAAAGTTACAATAGCCGCACTCATGGAATACATTAAGGTGGAAGAGTACATTAATCTGTAACGAAAACCACACATTTCGCTCTCTGGTGAATGTTTGTGACTGAAAAGCTGCCTCAGGCAGTGGAATATCAAGTAGATATAGACATTCAACGTCAAGAACCATTGGTCAGATTTTTTTTTTTTCAACTCAGATCGGGACAAGACGGGTAAAATAAGGTGAGATACGTTCATTTTAACTCCTCTTGTGAAATACAAGGATATGAAATTTTGTTACCTTTTCGGCTACTTCCTGTTAAGCTTTCTTGTTATCAGTTCCTGTAATCAAGTTTATCTAATCAATCTGCATACGTTGTGAATTTGATCACTATCAAATCAAACTCCGTTGCAATGTGGCAACATGTAAACACAATGTTGTATAAAAGCTGAGGTAGAAATGAAATGCTAAAATTTGCTCTTTGGCAGACGATAAGCCTTCGTGAATATCAAGATAACATCCCCACTGTTTACTTGTTCAATCTTTAATGAATTTAAAGTTAAAGAGAAAATATTTGTTATTTTACATATTCGTTCAATCTTCTTGTGTCCTTCTCCACTTTACTGAAAACAAAGCAAAAACAAACAAAATACAAAGAAACATACATACAATAAAAAAAAAATCTCCAATTCCTTTTATTTTTCGCAATCTCCCATGACGGAACAAAGGATTTATTCCTGGGTGATGTTACGGTGTGTATCGGAAGTGTTCAATTAATTCGATATCAGAAACATAATTTCAGCTTCATCCATGACTAGAATCGGTAACAGAAGCGAATTCTCATAACGCTGAGCATTTATGAATTGATTATAATCAAAGTCCCCATCTAAAGACGATACCATTTTGAGTTGTCCTGCTTAAGTAGGTGGCATGTTTCATACCTATCACACATCCTCAGCAAAGTAAGTTATCCATTAAATCATGGTATAATTTCCGTGCAAAATTCATCATTTTGTCTTCAACATTTGGCACCTTTCAATTTCAGTGCATGTCTTACCAAAGAGAAAACTAGATTGAAAACGCACAAAATGAAGATCAGCACAAAAAAAAAGGTCAAAGGTAATGGTCCACAGGACAATTAACATCAGTGCCAACATAAAACGTGAATGGCGAGCCATGGGAAGAAGTTAGTGGCCAGCTTCAAGTACTTGGGAACAACTCTGTCCAAAGACAGCACCTGCATAACAGAAGTCCGAGGCAGGATATTCTGCAAAAGCAGCGTTGACAAGACTGAACATGGTGTGGAAGAGCAACATCAAATTCTACGTAAAATTCCTGCTCTACAAGTCACTAGTGGTCTCACCTTGCTATATGGATGTGAGACATGCACACTGATGGCAGAAACAGAAAAGAATCCAGGAATCTGATATCAAGTGCATGAGGAGACCGCTCTGCATTCCCTACAGGGAGAACAATACCAGTGATTATGTGCGGAACCTGGTCACCAACCCGAGTCGGACGCTATGAACCCCTACTGGCGACTGTCAAATGACGGAAGATGGTATGGTTTGGCCACGTTGTCCGTCACAACACCCACTCTCACACCAACTTAAAGAGTACTGTTCAAGGAAGGTCTAGAGGAGGATGGCGGAAGAAAAGCTGATGGAAAATATAAAGGATATAAAGGATATAAAGGATGGCTACCAACCGAACGGCCTGGAGAATAACTGCTGCATCTTCCTCATGCCCCCCCCCCCCCCTGCGATGGATAGGATAGACTAATTGATTGATTGATTTATATAAACAAATATTAAACATAAACATTATATACATATGCATACATATACAAACATTACTAATGATATCTGCACGCAAGAATGTCTATGCAATGATAATAAGACCGCGTGCATAAAGGGCACATGCTATTACCATGGGAGTACAAGCACCAGAGCTCGATGTTTCGTCACACAGTCTGCAAATGCAGCTGGAGTGCACTAAGCAACCTTCCGATCTATTCAAGACAGCTGTAACAGAATTTAGCAATCATCAATCACCTGTATTAATCAGTTTCCGGGATTATCTCCATAGACAACTAGATCGAGCACGTTTGTAGTAAGGATATGAATTATTACATCACGGTTGCACCATCTCTATTATGGTGACGGCAGCTATTCTTTTTTTTTGTTTTTCTTTTCAAGGATTTAACCTTGCGGAGCTTTTAATACTAGGGGTTAACTTTAACAGATACAGTATGGCAAGGTGAAAGCAAAATGGATTAAGATATGCACGACTATAACTGCAGTAAGTACGCTTGATGTCAGAACGTGAGCAACAGCTAATTGGGACCTCTCTCTCCTAGACACGTTAGGGTGTGGTAACTAGCGTAACTAGCGAAGTGATTTGTTCATTATTTCCGCTTTAACAATGTATTATCTGCAAGCCTTTAATATACGTCTGTTTAGATTGTTTAGCCTGTTTTAGATAGAGAAAGAAGTCTACCAGGTTCAAAGACATTCAATGCGCCCTGCGCAGCCAGTCTTTATGGTGAAGGTAATGACAATTTTGGGTGTGTTTTTTTTTCTAAGTGACTTACCGGTCGGTATAATGTCTACGTTAAAAAAAAACACACAGCACCGGATTGAAGCTTACTTCCCTGAAATTTGATAATGAGAGTCCAATATCTGTAGGCCTTTCCTGAAAATTAGGAATTGAAGAGCAGAAGAAAAATCATCGAATTTTTCATTTTTTTCTTAGTACGTCGCATCCGGAAAGCCTTTGCTTTTTGTTCTTTTTTTTTTTTTTGCTTTCTACGGAAGATAGTTTCCTCATAATGACAAATACATGTATTTCATATGAACCTTGACAGGGCGCCCACAGCGTTGAAATGAAAGACAGGCTTATAGTGTTGTTTTGCTTTTTGTTGTTTTCATATTACTATTAGGGAGATGAGGGATATGAAATGAAATGACAGTGAGACAAATGAATTGACGCACGCACTGAGGCATACGATGGAATGACAACCTGCTTAATGATGCAGACTGGTGAAAGGCAAACGCTATCGATTATGGACCGCTAAATGGAATCGGATCGAATTAGCCGCAGAGGCTTCGTCAGAAAAATGTGCGTGTACTTAGGGAGCCGACGGGCTGACGGTGGGATATAGTTCCTGTGTGTACTCTTGGGATATTTGTTCACGTGTTTCGACATTTTCTTACGAGAGAATACGAGAAATGGATTCCGGCGCCTTAATTAAAGTGACTCTTGTGGAATCCTTTCTCTTGTTTCTCGTCCACTTATTATAGACCTTAATTCGTTGATCCTTAATGAGCGAAAACCACTACAAGGACTAGCGATGATTAATGAAGATGCAAACAGAAGTGAAAGTGGTGTCACTAAATACGAATGTACACATTACGCTCAAGAAAATCATCTTTGCACTGATTTCTCAATTCAGAAAACTTCAACCAAACGTGAGTGAAGTCCTTCGATACACTGACTCTAACAAGTAATTATAGTTACTAATAATTGACTAGTGCGTGTACGTTGGTAAATCTCACATAAATCACACATTAATTCATTCTTCAATTTTTGGGGAGTCAAATTAATAGTATTTTATGTCTTTATCCTTTAAATTCTCTGCGAGCCTCATCAAGCGGCATGGTATGGGCATCAAACGGCACGGTATAGGCACCGTAGGACAGAAAAACCCGCTGTAATATGAAATCTAACATTAAAAATGACAAGATGTCTGGCTTCTGGTCTGTTCCGAAACGAGAGCTAAACCCGAGGGTATTATGTCACAATGAAGGAAGTCTTGTGCCTGGCAAGAGAATTCAAAACAACAGGAGTAAGCTGCTTTTCGGTTATACATCCTTCGAATATTGCATGATTCATATCTGACTTGAACGGCTTAAATTGTCAAAAATCATGGCACCAAAGCCACTTGCCAGTGACAGCCGATACGTACGTAACGTTTATTTAGCCTTTCCATGAATAAAAACAAACAAACAAACAAACAAAAAACAGCAAACAAACAAACACGAACACACACAAACCACAAAAGCACCATACACATAACCATACGCTTATACACACAAGTCAAAGCACACATTTAATCTGTAGATATTAGAAAACATGCAGTTCCTACGAACACAGGATGTCGATTAGGGGCCGTTTATGTTTCTATCACGAGGAAAAAACAAACAAAACAAGTGTGCCATCTAAATTCGAATTAGATGCTCTAAACTAGAAAGAGATCCAATCTAATTTAGACGATGTTAGACGCGAACAAAGGGTTCAGAAAGCGATTATATACTTACTTTTTCAAATTCTAGATCACATAACTTAATTTGTAGGCCATTACTGGAAAGGTTGCCTTAATGGGTATTTTTTAACGATACAATTAAAAAGACCCTGTTCTGCAAGTTCCTCGCCATCCTCACAAAAAGATGAGGAAGAGAAGCAGACTTTACCGGATGCAAGGAGAAGCTGTTGGTATTGATGTAAGCCGGCAGCGTGATAAATCTCTTCCGATAAGAAGAGAAGGGTATTTAGGCACCCAATCTCCAGCTGTCGTTTCGACGGAAAGGAATTTAAAAAGGAGAGGACAAGTGTGTCGCTACATCCGTGATGCACGCTTTGCCTCGGGTGCGACAAGTAGGAGCTGGAGAGCGCGGGTTAAGCGGCGCTATTAACGAATTTGTTGGCCAACACTTGCAGTCGTGTAGCTCGTTATGACGATCACGATTCACTAAGCACAAGTCGTTGTGCCCATCCCAAGACTGCTAGCCTGAATGTAGCATCACAATCTTGCTTGTATCCAGTGGCCATTACTGTCCTATTCCTCCTTGTGCTCGTCATATTCCAGAAGTGAGCTGAGATTCTCTCTAAAGATTGTTTGCCAAGGCAGATTGAGTTCTCTCTGCACTTCTCTTCATGAACTCTGTGAGACGGCAGCTGTGCAGCAACATTTCAGTTTCCTTGCAAGAGAAAGATGAACCGCATGTAAACGATAAAAGATGAATAGCCGAACGAAGCTGGGCCTTCATTATCAAAATTCGAAAAAAAGAATAAAGTAACTATCTATTCCTCGCCTCCTCTTCGAAGACGTAAGCAATATCATGATATTATCGGGACGATAACATGATCTGGAATGTCTGATGGTGTTTGAAGGAAAAAGGGTTTGTGGGATCTCGGTTATCAAATTGCATGTTCTTTAAGGAGAGAAATAATATGGGACATCACTTTCAGACTATTGAAATTTAATATAATCAGGAACGGTATAGTTCTATTTAGATTTTCAAGGAAGGAAGATGCATACTTTGTGTGGATCATGTTTGCATTCAGTGCTGCAAAGGCTTTGGCATGAAGCTCTATAATGCGTTCTTTATGTCTTCATGGGGGCTTAACTCTTCCCTTGATAATGAATCAACATGTTGACTGAAAATCATGTCACACAGAGTTAGTGGACAAAATTTAATATAGTTTCAGACAGAGTTTGCTATTTTCATAGGAATGCCTGTATAGTCAGTCATAGAGGTGTGTCTGTGTGCTTGTATGCATCCTAAAATATGAAACAATATGCGAGAGATTTTTCACATAGACAGCAAAAGAAGATTTTTTGGTCGAATATTTGCAAGGTACAGTCACAAGTCTCCATTTGATTAACATGTCACATTCATCATGATGAATACTGATGTGAAATAATAACCGCTACTCACATTAACATGCCGATAATGTGACCGGACACCAAACTCGCTGTATGCTGTGAATGGCGTCACTCTGGCTATAATCGACGAACATTCTTTAAAGGCAGTGTCGTGTGCTTCCGAGCTATGGACGTGTATCCATTCCCAGTTGAAAGCTGTAATAGAACCTAGATGAATCTCATTCAGTCTATCTAGATGAATCTCATTCAGTCTATGTTTTCTGATTAACCATCTGCGTGACACATTAATTTCCACTCCGTACAGCATGTACGTGAAAGTTGTGCACATTGGACTCATTGTCGCAGGAGGAGTTAATGACGACTGTGTATAACTCAAGATTTTTAGCGTCATTTTTTTGTAGCCACGTACTATTTACCCCGTGTTAGCTGTCATGAAAGTATATGAGGCGATTTCGGGAACATTATGGCCCGAATTCACGAAGGTGGTACGAATGAAACCATGGTTTAAACCATGGACAAAAACCATGGAGCGCCAAGTGTCGCACGAAATATTTCGTTACGAAATTGATCATTTCGTCGACAAAATGACCGTTTCGTTAACGAAATTATCATTTCGTGGACGAAATGTTCATCTAGTTACAAAATGTTGTCATTTCTTAACAAAATAATCATTTCATCGACGAAATGACTGATTTCGTGACGAAATATTCCATGCGACACTTGGCGCTCCATGGTTTTTGTCCATGGTTTAGACCATGGTTTCATTTGTACCACCTTCGTGAATTCGGGCCATTATGTCTGTCACGTTATAATTGGTACATGAGAATGAGCAAAAGAATGTTTGAAGGCACTTACGGGACATTTGAATTTAATGAGAAATATTCATTAAAAATTGTGATAAATCTTTCCACATCTGGGAGATATGAAGAGAGTTTCAGGAGGCACCAGGGAAAAGGCTTCTTTCGGCGCAGGAAAGATGGCGACGATAATTGGCTCGTATTAAAATCCTGGCCATAATTCGATAATCACTCGTTGGGGGCACATACCTGCAATATCGCCATCGCGTCGCATGTCAGTGCCAGTCCCGGCCAAGCAATGCCAGACAATGACAAAAGTTATTTCATATCTTACTCAGATTATGTGGCCCCGGCCTATGTCGGCTTGTCGGCGCGGCTCTCAGCCGGGTGATTAGGCGTCGTTAGGCCCATGCTTGATGATGTTTATAAAGCTGTCAGCGGGCACAACATGCTTCGCGCTTCATGGTCAATGAACTACACAAGCATCTGATACAGCTGCGACAGGATGAGTGCCATTAACACAAAAAATTACGCGCCAGAGAGCTGCCAATTATCTTCATCTCTGGATATTTGATCTAGAATTAACAACATTAGGGGGACTTTTTTCTGTCCGACCCAAAGCCTCAATTACGTTTTTGTCCTTCAGTCAGTGACTAAACTGCATATAGTCGACAAATAACCTGCATTTTAATGTTTCATATTTTTTTTGATAAAGAAATAGCAGAGAACCCACAGTGAGGAGGACACTAATCTTGCCTTTACATACAAACAGGATTTTCTGTATAATACATATTCCCGTACCAAATTTAATCTTGTATGAGTATTTTGAATAATAGCAGAAATTTGTGGTTTTTGTTTGCTTGTGTCTGACCTCCAAAATCCAGCCAAAACATGCATATTTCGGCTTGAATAACTCTCCAGAAAAGTGTTCATAACCTATTACATGCAAGCTGGGGTAAAAAGTTGAAATTTGTTTTCATTTGTATTGCTGCTACAGACAAGAAAACAGCTGAATTACAACGAAAAGTGTTTCTCTTTCAAAAAGAAAAACAAAGAAAAATAACATCTATTCTGTGAAAAAACGTATGACAGAATGGGTGACCTTTAGGAAGCAGACATACCGGTGACCTGAATTACCATGTAACCTTAGACGTAATTTAGTCTAGAGAAGAGAACCTGTTGTCTATATAAAAGAAGGTCAGTAATACACTGCTTTGGGATCAACAACTGATTTCTCTGTTATCGAGACGCTTCGATCGATATTGAGAAATCTCTTTTAAATCCCCCGAAGCTTGTATCATGGTGTGCCATGAGTTATAATGCAAATGATATGGTATCTAGAAATGCGATACATGCGAAGAAAATAAATCCGAAAGTCACAACGTGTTCCTTTTTTTTCTCAAAGCATTCCTTACACGATCCCCAAAGTAACTTGATATTCGACTTGAATATAGGAAATGTCAGAGGAAAGTTCACAGAGTAGAACAAAAGGAAATCGATAGAGTAACGAGAGAGATATATGACGGATTGAAGAAATGATTTAAGTAATGTGGTCAGGGACGTAAATTGATTTCTCTTCCTTTCCCTATTCTCCTTTTTTTTCCCCTTCATGCCTTTTTTTCCCCGGCAGCGCTTCCCCATTACGCGTAAAATAAATTTCGGCACTCTACTCTTTGAAGTGCGAAAAGAAAAGCTTCAACAAGTAATGTTTGCCTCCGGTATGGTGAGCCTTTTATCCGGGCTGGCGAGCGAAAAGTCCGTCTATCCCTTGTTTATACGATGTCTACTTTCCAGGTGATACAGTATCCATTACACCAGGTACCTTTTACTTTTCCTTGCCACCGCTGGCTACGACAAATACAATTTCAGGGAAAGGGAGAAACGCAATACGTCTGCATGCAAAGGGCGTATCGACGCAGAGACGAACAAGGCAAAAACACAATGGCACAAACACACAAGTACATGCGCAGTGTAACATACGCACACGTAAAAAAGGCATGAACAAATAAACGCCTTCACACACGCATACGCACACACACACACACACACACACACACCCGCGCACACACGCATGAGCTGTGAAACACACACACACACACACACGCACACACACACACTTACACAAGCAATTAGTTTTAGACACCTTTTACGAATAGCATGATCAATCACGAATAATATTACCATTTCATCCCATTTCTTGAAATCATTCGTTGCTAGGCATGCTAGGGATTCTTCTTGTACAGGCGAACGAAGTCGCCGACTATTGAGCGGCCCCAGTGCCTTTCCGATCACACGCTTCAGCCCCCCTCCAAGATTGTCGTCGGAAATTCTCCAGGCACCGGGGGAAACTTCTCGACCTCAGGCAAACCATCAATCTAGATAATTAACCGCTAGGCCAGCCTTCATCAATAAAGCCTACGTCTGTCTCATTCTGTAAGCATTTCTCCCGATGACGATGTTGTGGAAAATAGAAATAACTGGTCTGAGAATCATGCTAAATATTCGAGAAATTGGAATGAAAGGTCATAAATGGTGGTTAAGAAATATTACGGGAAATCCGTGTGACGTAAGAAAGTGAAGTCTCGAGCAGTAGCACCTCATCACCTTACAGCATGTGACATGGTAATAGTCAAGGAACCCTGACTATCATGACAAATCCATTTAACATTCGATTTGATATGATTTTTTATTTATTTCAATTCGATAAAAAATGTCTGCTATCAGCTTTAAAGCTGTTTTTTTTTTTCAGCAAGGCCATGCCTTAGAATTGACAAAACTGAACAATGAATAAGCAATATAACAGGGAAAAAATATAACTGATGAAACACAACATAACGACATAAGAAATGAGGAAAAATCAAACTGAAATCAAATATAAACACAAAGTAAGTGGGAATGGCAAGAGAACCTTTCGATGACCACAGAAATGAAATTATGACGCTGAACAACTTAATATGAGCAGTCTAACAAAAAAACAAACAAAAAACAACACTTACTCTATACAAATAAGTGGCAAGAAAACCATCAGTATTATATATAAACTTTACCTTCTGAATTGCTTTTGTAGATGAGTTTACGTTGTCAATAATTCGACTATTTTGGGGTAGATTATTAAAAACTTGGATGAACGGACTATGCTTCAAACAATTTGTCCTTGACTGTATAATAGCCTAAACATGCTAAACATGACTAATAACCACAAACGCGACAAATTCAATACTGCAGTGAATGAGTTTCTCGAAGGCGAAGATAATAGGTGGAAATATAAGAAACATTCAAGCAAAAGGTCTGACCGCAGGAGAGGTAGGGGTGGGGTTGGAGGATTGGGGTAGGGGTAACTGGTTAAGCTTTTCAGCCGAGTTCTATTCAATTCAATTCAGTTCAATTCAGTTCAATTCAATTCAATTCAATTCAATTCAATTCAATTTGCTTCCATCAAACAGAAGTTGTTACAAAATACAAAGCATGCATTAAACAATTTTTGTTTGATCATTTTGTCAGAAATACATATTGTAAAGAATCATATAGTATATGATAAGATATACTAAGTATATGCAACGACATAGGATAACCAATAAGAGCAATACACACTTTGCAAAGTTGATAAAAAAAGTAATTATAACAACGGAAAAAAGTGGTCCACTCAAAAACCAAAGCAAAACATGTATAACGAAGATCACTCACCACGTAATATGTAACTAATATACAAATAGTGAATGGTCACGAGTGCAATGGTACGAGATTTCGCACGAGGTGAAAGATAGAGGCGCTCTTCAACGAGGCGAAGCCGAGTTGAATAGTGCGCCTCATCTTTCACCGAGTGCGAAATCTCGTTCCATTGCACGAGTAAAGACCATACACTATTTGTTTTATACAACGTCCAAGTAGATGTTTGTTATTTGGTTGGAGGATTGTTGGGTAGGTCTAAGTAGACCTAGAAGTCTATATATGTATGAAAAATATAGCCATACTTACATGTGGATCCACTGCGATCCTCTTTCTGGCTTGTGCAATCAGTGTAGATATAGGTCACAGCTAGCGCTCGTACACTAGCACTACGTAGGCCTACATACGCGCATCCGCATGCATGTATCGCACACGTAAACTGCGCTAGCTGCATGCGATCCTCAATATGTAACACACAGTACATGCAGTACCGTACAATTTCTCGAACCGTGGAATAGAGCGAAAAAATCGAACCAAGTTGCACGCAAAAATAGAACCAAAATTGCACGGCGCGTTGAATGGAGTACTTATTGAATAGCACGTCACCAACAATCCTCCAATCAAATTACAAGGATCTACTTGGACGTTGTATAACATCTTCTAGAATGGAGTTGTCTTTTTAGAGTTGCCTTGTTAACGGTTTCAGGCTGGTATCAAACTAAGATAATCATACTTAGAATGTGCAACAATGTAGGGTAACTATTTAGGAGCAATACATACTTTGCAAAGTTGATAAAAAAGTAAGTATAACAATGGAAAAAAGTGGTCCACTGAAAAAAAAAAGAGCAAAACTTGTATAACGAAGATCACTGAACACGTAATATGTAACTAAATATCTTCTAGAATGGAGTTGTCTTTTTAGAGTTCCCTTGTTAGCGGTTTCAGGCTGGCATCCAACTAATCCCTCCCCCTTCTCATTGGAAGGAATGACATGGCACCGATTGTCTCGGTAGACCACCAATCATATGGAAGCAAAAGTTAGGGTACACGTCATCAGCTAACCGCGTGTAATACCGTCTGCTTTCGTGCAGGTAATATTACACGTAAAAGATAACCTCATTGTGTGGTGTGGGTTCTCAGATGAAACACTGCCAATAATAACGAACAGTGAAATGCACGTAAGTCTTATTCCATTGATAAGTAAGCCTTGGCTTATTTCTAGGCACAGTAGAACTATACAACAATAAAAGATTCAGATTTTAGTTTAACATTTAAGTGGAGTGCGACAGTGCTGCCGACGATAATAATGACGTATACTAATACTAATACTGCTACTGATACTGGTACTGCTACTAATACTAATACTGATACTGGTACTGATATTAATACTAATATTAATACTAGTACTAGTAGGCCTACTAATACTGATACTGATACTAATACTAATACTAATACTAATACTAATACTAATACTAATACTAATACTAATACTAATACTAATACTAGTACTAATACTAATACGAATAATAATAATAATACTAATACGAATGATAATACTAATACTAATACTAATACTAGTACTAGTACTAGTACTAGTACTAGTACTAGTACTAGTACTAGTACTAATACTAGTACTAATACTAATACTAGGACTAATACTAATACCAATACTATCCTCGGTTTGAGATAGTAATCACGTGTGTGGAAAAACTACCGCGCATGCCCATGGAAATGGTAAAATTTTCATTTTCGCTTTTTCGTCATTTTTCATTTCGAGTGAAAAAAATGAACAAAATATGATATGATATGATATGATATGATATGATATGATATGATATGATAAACAAAGAAATAAAAAAAAACACATGATATAAACAATGAAATAACAAAAATAAGATGAGAAATGTAGGGCCTACACTGGTAATGAACTTAAGCCTCAACCAGACTAGTGGGTACATTTACTAGTAAAGTACTGTAGTACTGGTAAAGTAAAATTCTTTTTTTTTTCACGCCTGGGTCAGGTTTTCAGAGAGTGAAAAGATTAGATAAAGAAAAACATGTGTTTATGTGTTAAGTACATTTGTGCGTAACCTAATTATACAAAAATGTGCAATTGTGCGTGTGTGGATACGTCTGTTTCAAAGTATGGGATACGCATCGATGTATGGATGTAGCTATTTTTCTATATTTGTTTATCTTTCTTTATATTTACCAACCCATTTTCCTAAGCTTTATGTGCATTTTGATTATTTGTAAGATATGTCAAGTCAAAACTATGTATGTCTATCCAATAAATCTTAATCTACGTCGCAAAACTGGAAGCTGGCTTAAATGCTTATCTCTTTCTTTTTTTCTTTAATCAAAACTTTGTTTACTTTTATCAAAAGTGATGTAGCTGGCCGGGGATATGCACCCTATCTGGCCCCCGAGATTTCCCCGGGCTTGGCTGCAAATCTTTCATTCATCGCCCTATATACTTCACTTTGCTTCCTGCTCATAAACAACAGCAGGGATGGACTTTCAACTAGCAATATGATATTGCCAGGGAGTGTAGGGGGGAAAAGTTGACAAGCGTCGTACAAATTAATTCGTCCATATAAAAATAAATACAGTGGTCATCCTTCTTTGTTTTCCCTCAGTCAATGTCAGATCTTAAGTAAAGCTCGTATATCTCAGGAGGTTCCTGTCAACAGGAAGTAGCCGCGTCAAAACAAGAAAATGTAAATTCTAGACTCTCAGAGCCGCTACAGGGCGGTCTTTGACGATTAGTAATATCTTATTTCGCACTCACTCATCGGATAATTCAGAGCAATAGGAATCGATTTTTAAGACTCTATTTTGTAGAACGACTCTAATATTTCTGCGACTTTTCCATTATTTTTCGTTGCCTATCAAAAACTTGTGTTTGTTTTTATCAGTGAACAACAACAAACCACATCTCAGACAATGTATTAGGGACCGCGCAGATATTTGGGTCGTAACTCCCCCCCCCCCCCGCCCTCCCCGATAAAAAAAACCCAAACAAACAAGCAAACAACCAACCAAACAAACAAACAACCAACCAACCAAACAAACAAACAAACAAACTGAAAGAGATCGATAAAAAGTATGAGAAAACAAACATACATGGATTTCCAAGAGTTGGAGGGGATTTCCCCTTGACCAATCCATGAGCACTACCCTTGACAACCCCCCCCCCCCCACACACACACGTATTATGTTCCGCGGCTTCTAAAAGAGGAGAAAAATGGTCTCTAACTATTATTATGTTTTTGTGACATTCCAGGTATGCCTAAGGTCTCGTCATTAATCCAGTCACCTCAGTCGCCAAGATCATAATGTGACACTGTCCGAATAAGGGACAAGACGGGCTTCACCAATATTTAATATCAGGAAAAGTAGAAGTAGCAGTAGTAGTCGGTCGAAAAGATGGATGGACTAAAAGAAAAACGAGAAGAAAAAGAAGAAGAGGAAGAAGGGATGCTTTACGTGCGGCTAGTTTCTTAATGATTTATTATAGAGTATAACTATCCTCCAGAGAGGCTTGGTAAGATAATGAGGTACACTTAGAGATCAAAGAGAGGAAAATAAATTCAGAGAGATCGAATTCAAACCTCAAGTGAAAAATCTATTTTCTTTCACGTGCGAGAATTCTCAAACGAAATTGATCAACGTCGACTCCACGGGGAGTGGAGGGGCGAAAACGTGAGCAAACCGAATCATTTCTCTCGGAGAGTTTTACATCGCTTACAAAAGCATGACCTCAGTTTAATGCAGTTCATGCCCACTCTTTTGAAATGCCATCACTTTAACTTGTAAAACTGACATTTTTTTTTCTCTTTGAGTCGGATAAAATTTTTGTCAATATTGATCAGTTTTTATTAACATGCCCAAATCGATTTTAATCAAAGGTTTCATACGCAGCTAAGATTTCATGAATTATGATATGGATAATAACAAAGCGGGTGGCAAAAGTTAAGCATGCACTGTGGTAGAGTGTTACTAACAGATTGATTACGAGGCTGGAAGGACGGAGGTTCTTTTACCCAAGAGCGAAGTTCTCATTCTGCAATTAAAGGGAGATTGCAGTGATAGCATCCCATGACCACTTCGGGATCATCCCACTAGACCGACACCCACGAGTCATACAGCCCACGAGTTCGATACTGAAAACCGCTCCATGAGTCATAAAGCTCACGTGTCATACAGTCCATGAGTTCGATACTAGGCAAATAAAGCCCATGTGTTCGACCCTACGTAAAAACAGCCAACGGGTTGGTGGAGATACAACACGGCGCCTAATGTGTCGGTTTCGTGGGCCTTGTTTGCTTAGTGTCGAACTAATGGGCTGTATGACTTCTGAGCTGTTAACTCATGAGCTGTATGACTCGTGGATTGTATGACTCGTGGGTGTCGGTCTCGTGACGTGCACCCGAAGGAACGTATACCTGGACGCATTTCCTTCTTTACCTCAAATCCTTTCAAGAGAGCGGTTTGAAGGAAGAAGTAGGGTAAAAAAAAAGTACGCATGACGAAAATCACTTCAGATTGTTTGTCAAAGTTGAACTAAATGAAAAAGAATAAAGAGCGCTTTCATCTGGATCCTTTGTAATAATGTAGCCAAACATTACCTCACTGAAAGAAGGAAACTTCCAAACAGTCTGGGCTCGTTTCATCTTATTCACTGACGCAAAACCGCTACCCCCTTCCTCTTCAAATTGCGTGTTTCTAATTTCAAACTTTGAGTAGCGTAGAATCAAAAGAATGAATTACGCAAGTCAGACAAAATGTTTTGTGACATCTTAAATCCGACGTGGATTTTGTGGAATAACGGCTTAAACAGTGATGTAGACCTTTGAATCAATCATATTGTACAGGACGTGATATTGCCCCAGAGTACTTTTAAATAGATTGCGCATTTGGATAAATTGAACAATAACGCAACTGACTGCATAGCTACAAAACAATAACTATATCTATAACTACAGGTACCTCTACTGTCTCGACTGCTAGTATTGTGAAATTAAAACAAGTAGACTCAGCAGCTGCTCACGGTAAAGTAGATGACAAATCTGATCAAACTAGACGTTCGAGAGTACCCCTCACAAGATTTGAATGATGCACAAATTTTGATTGGCAAAATATTGAATGGAATGTTTGGCGTACAACTTCGACTTCAATCGTAGTTTTTATCTGAAATGTGAGCATCATACTCACAAGATATGCTTTTTGCATTACTGTAATCCAAGAGGACATAATACAGTCAACATATCTCCAATTTGAAGCGATGGGATAAAGTTAACTTTATACAAAGTGCAGCGATGACTTTTAGTCTTAGACTTCTTTTTTAGTTGAAAAGAGAACGCCCTCAAATATCACCTTAAACTGAAGATTCTTTACAGATAAACTAATAGCTAAGGAACAGCCTGTCAGACATGGTTGCCGAGGGCTAGAGGTGGGGAACCAGCACTTAATGGAGCGAGTGAGGGAACACTACCTGTAACTCGCATACCTGACTCCGTAGATGATCAAGTCTATGAAGAAGAGACTGACAAGTTGTCCTGAAGTCAAAATTCAATAGATTATTATGATACATGTGTCACTTATACATCCCAAGATTTACTTGAACACTCGGCTTATGAGAAGAATTTGTTGGGTGCTGGTTGCGTTTTCCACATAAATGGGATTAGTTCTTTCTTCTTTGCTTTATCATATCTGCTTTGAGCTGATCATAGTACGGTCGTATTTTCTTCCAATTTTCCTTTCATTGAACCGAGTCGTGTTTAACCACATTGTTGCATTTTCTGTGTGCCTTTATCATAATATGCTAAGCATGCTAACAATCACGCAGTCGCTGCTCATTCATCCACGTCATTCTTCGCAAAAGCAGTGAACTAATCTATTTTGCCTATTTGGGAAAGGTCGTGAAGAGATGTTCATTCTTACTGTTGTTCACAATTGCACAAGGAATACAGAACAGCTATGAATATTCCAAACCCAATGAATAACCTGTGCCATTCCGCCAAAAGAGCATACAGACCAGCTATGAATTTCAAACCCAATGAATAACCTGTGCCATTCCGCCAAAAGAGCATCCCTTTGATGTGCCACCACAACAAAAGAAAGTTCAACATAATTGATAACAGTGGACCCCTTAAAACAACTATGAAGAAACAGAATTCGAACCTTCACTACAGTGAGGAGACATTTCATTACGTCAGCGCTAAAGCCTGTTCGTCACTCTTATAGCGCTCCCATTTACGTTAACGTCTTTTCCAAATATTGCCTGCAATGAGTTTTATGTTCCTGCAACTAAATCTTGAACATGTATAAGCAATGAGAAGGATTATACTACAATCGGCTGATATACCTTTTAGTCTGTTCATTTGCCTGATAGCCATCGAATGAAAAACAAATCAAAGCTTAGAAAGCCTATGGGTGAATCGAAATGGAGAAAACACATTAAATCCCTATGATCAGAAATACTCCCTTTTTCCTGGATGCCATTAAAGGTTTCATTATGTTCTCCTCTTGTAGACCGCTTATACAAATTTGAACACGGCAAACGACCGCACGGACTGAACCCTTTCATCGCGACAGAAAAGAGTATTTACACGCAATCGTGCTGAATGGACACAAATGAAACAAGCACAATCGAGCAGACGTTCGTACAAATACGTCAGAGAGACATTTTCTTACCTGTAGAACGACTCCCCGTTGAAAAAGACAATTTAGCACAGTCGTGTAGCTTCGCAGAAGATGTTACATATAACCTGATGTGAGGCAGCTAAGCAATATCCGTGGCCAAGTCTTTGACATCTGCGTGATTGTTCAGCCTTACTGTCAGATGCGGTCGTGTTAGGTTAATATTGTCTAGCGACATTCCTGTCACTAATGTTCATCCGTGTCTTCCAATTCCTAGAAGGGAAACAAAAAAGTACCTGGTATCACCACTGCCCAGCTAGTGATCTTCCACAATTGTCGTGTCTAGCGTTCGTCAAACTTTGAGGCGGGGAGCTCTGTTGACTTGGTGAGACCAAGCCAATCGTCTTTCAATGGAGCGAACGACTATAGCTGTAGGCTGAACAAAATGCAAATATGTGACTAAGAAATTCTAGGTTACCCACGGCACTCTGATTGTACTGTGATACATGTCCTGAAAAATCAATAGAGCGATAGAGATCGAGGAGTGTGAGAGCGAGAAAAAGAGATAGATAGACAGAAAGAGAGCGGGAGAGAGGGTGGGAGGAAGAGAAAGAGAAAAAAAAATGTACGGAAGTTGGCAGATCGATTTTAATTGTCTGAAGACGGGGCAGCATTGAATGTAAACACTATATGGTTGGTAAGTCCGGGAGTATCTAACTTCCGGAACACAAACCATGTTATGCTCATATCAGTCTTTTTTTTTTCATTTCTCTATATTTACTGATGTATATCTATATCGTTATCTATATATATATATATATATATATATATATATATATATATATATATATATATATATATATACATATTATATACCATTGTATATCTCTCTCCCTCTCTCTCAATATACCCATATACAATGTATCATACTGGCGTAGTGACAAAACTGGGGAATGTTTGAAGCTAGTGTTTTGTTCCTTCTTCACTCGTTAGACATGTTAAAGGTCCTGTTTGCCATAGGGAGCAGTGATTTAAGAAATATTCGAGTTATCACATTTGATGCATAATATGTGTAGGTCAGTTGTATCACAAAACATCCTACCATATAAAAATATTGCAGTAAAGCATAAAATATAGGAAGATATCACTATTTGTCTCATTAAACCATTTACGTCGATGTAGGGCAATTTGTCAATCAGTTACAATAAACCATAACTGTTGACGGTTTAGTCTAGACACATTTTTATCGTAATCATTGTTCACATTTTGAATGTTTAACAATACTTAACATTGATTATACTGATTCAAATTCTTACATTGGCTGTTTCTATCCCTAACCCACATTGTAGAATTATTTTCAAGCACTAATGCTGGGATTTTGTTTCATCTGCAAATGGCAAGTGATGCCTTTAACCTCTGCAGTGTGCTATTCCACCCAGCTGACGTAAAAGTGGTGAATACTGTGAAGCCAACCGAAGCTAGTGTATTGTGTGATTCTCTGAATGGGAATGTTTGGAAAAAAAAAATTGCAATTGTTATGATTGTAAAGGATTCTACTGATTCCGTCAACTGAGGCCACCCATTTTGTTTGATCTTTTGGGTTTAATGGCGTTTAAAAACTGAATGTGTATACAAGCCATTTATCTAAAACTTAGTTTTGATTCCAAATGCACACAGAAAGATTTTTTTTTTTTCTAAATCTACTTCTTTGGTTACATTTTAGCCTACTGTAAAGCCTAATGAACATTTTTACATAAAACTGGCAAAAATATCAGAATGTCTTGGGAAGGACAAACGTGAGGCCAGAAGAGAACTGTGGGCTTGTTCACATCAGGTCTGCTCATGCTGTGCAATAATAGGAGTCATGTTGTTTTCCTGCACGTGCAGGAGACGTTGAATTAACGACTAGAAAGATAGAAATTTGAGAGGAATTATATTGAGTAAACGGTGTAGCACTCTGGGGCAACCGCCTACTCCTAATCATTTCTCGACGAGGGGGTTTAAACAATTTCTTAGTTCGGGTATCTACGTCAAGAACATCGAGGAGTATGTCTAGCCACTCGACTGAAAACATGGCGAGTCTCTCGACAAACATTCTCCGCTGGGAGTTCTTCAGAGCAGTCTCTGCAGCTCTCTTCTCGACCTCGGCAACCTTTGCATTAACCCTCAAGTCATGACGTGATGGAATTTGCCTTCCTTCTGCAATTTCTCGAAAT
Organism: Diadema setosum; assembly: GCF_964275005.1. Taxonomy (NCBI): domain Eukaryota; kingdom Metazoa; phylum Echinodermata; class Echinoidea; order Diadematoida; family Diadematidae; genus Diadema; species Diadema setosum. The sequence continues at coordinate 1,108,253 of NC_092704.1, forward strand.
TTCAACTTCAAGTCAGTGACGATGACATTGCCAACGGCCTATATTGCTTTGACTTCAAAGAACATTATTACGCTTAACTTGGGAAACTGCTGCCCGCCCCCTTTAGAGCCATGCAGGTTTAAAGCTCTCCGCACTGCCAACAGGGATCCAGATTTCATGGCCACGATATTGTGCAAAGGAAAGGCTAAAGCTTGCAAAGCATGCCATAACACAGATAGACCCTGCTCTGATTTCCATATGATAAGGTGACTCTAGTGGTCCGTTGTGCCCATGCAGATTTCAGATAAACGACCTGGGTGACTGCGATTACACTATAAGAAGTAATATTGTTTCTGTATGATGTCTCAGATCAAACTGTTAGAATAAAGTGAAACATTAAACTATCTCACTCGCTTTCTTAAAGGTAAAGTATTGTTCTCAGAAGGGCTTAAAGTTAATCTTATGTGGTTCACTTTGGAAGAACAGTCGTATTTTGCAAATACGGCTGAAGGCGCAATCCTCCGTTTCTTCGTACTGAATAATTATACATTTTTCTTGCAGACAGCATACATTTTATAATAAAAAATCAACAATGTAGCCAATCAGAAACGCTGAAATGAGTCACGTGTGCTCTGGTGATTTTCTTTTTAACAGGTTATCCTATGGGACATTCACGGAAAAATCATAACTGCACAGTCAGTGACGTCCTAGTGTATACTCAAGCAGTGCGCAATCAAGCAGTCGTTACAACCGCGCGTCGCGCGCTACGTATACGCGCTCTCAATTATGTATTTCTGTACAAGTTCTAGATCGTGCCGGTCGGCCTTACTTTGACGTGCATGGAAATCATGGCCAGAATTCACCAAAGTTGTCTTAACTTAGACCATGTTCTAAAACCAGTGTGAAATAGCCGTGACCTGCGCGTATCAATGCGCGTTTGTTACTGTACATCTGGTGGAGTACGCAATCTGTCAATCGTATTTACGCGGACTAAATTTGCATAAACCGTGTGTGTCTGCAGACTGCGTAAGTGTTTGAAGCGGAAAATCTTCGAACATCTTGGCTTTTGAGGAAGTTCTACATGTAGCTGTCTGGTATTCACCCATAAAGGTACATGAAAAATGCCGTTAATTTTCGACCCATTTTATAAATCAAATAATGCACAGTTTTAAAGGTAGGGGATACCTTTTACAGACCTCCCAAAATGCAGCAAAACATTAAATATGAACCTCAGGGGACTTGTTTAGGCCACTGCTGAGAAATTTGGAAGTCAACAGTTATCTACAATTTGAATAATGCACAAAACTCAACTACTCAGTAGTTCTGTGTGTCAGCCACACTTAAGCCTTTTTGTTGCAGTCTTCTGTATTTTTTTATCTATAGACACAAATCTAAAAGTATAAGAGCTGATGTAATAGCATATAGAGTGTGTGGCAAGAATGTATATAGAATGTTTGTAAGTTTTGATGAACTTTCTTCACAAAATATACATGATGGACACACATGCAGTGCATGGGTCTGCAAAGGTAGCCTAGTAATGTACTGGAATTTACCGTGAGCCCCGAAAAAAATTCAATTCAAAATCTAACGGTCAATAAAAATGTACTAAATGTTACCTTCCACTTTCAATAATTTATGGGAGTTTCTAAAATGATACTCTCTTCAACGTAGCACTGTATTTATACAACTCTTCATTTAAGGCATGCAAACGGGATTCCATACCTTTAAAAGTTCGTGACGTCAGAGGAGATGCAGCTCACTCTCGGATATACAATAACATGTTTCACCATTGTAAATACCCTCGAGTGGGCTACTTCTCTACACTATCGCACTCTCACCTGTGCATTATTTGAAGAATACAGAAATAAACAACAACAACAACAACAACAACAACAACAACAACAACAACATCAGCAACAATCTTCCACCATTCTACATTTGCTTGCAATATATCGAAAGTCTCAACAAGGAAACTTAAAAGAAAAGAGAAATAAGTGATAGAACGCATAATACCTGTGACACATAAATGACCAGAAAACGGACAGAAACAGGCAGGTAGAAAATAATTGAATTCGCTATCAATAGAGGACAGCGAAAATAGAGAAAGAGGCTTCTGCAGCAAAATAGACCAAAAAAAAAAAAAGAGTGGTAGAAAACTTTCTAGTGGTGTATTGCGGTGTATTGATGTGCGATGAGGTGTATGACGATGCAATGAAGAGTATTGTGGTGTGATGAGGTACTAGTATATGATAGTCCACTTGGTCTGATATCGACAAGGAGGCTAAAAAAAAAAAAGAAGTAATTTCTGTGTTATACTTTGTAACATTAGCATGGATATCTGAAGTTATCACCCGAAATGACACCAATTCAAAAGTAAGAAAAGACATTAAAAAATGATTATTTCACTGTATACTCTATGACTGCATTATTGTGAAACGCGTCGACCATGCCGTTTTGTGGTCGAATCAGTGTTTGCTAGAATCAAAGAGTTGTGTTTTTTTTTGCGTTACAGTCTGCTGTAACATTACTTGAGTGTGTGTGTGCGTGTGTGTATGTGTGTGTGTGTGTGTCTGTGCGTGTTGGTAGAAATGAATATATGAATGTCAAATAATTCATCTCTTGCCATTTCATAGGGGAAATTGTCTACCGCTGTTCTCCCACTTCAGCGCCACGCGCAACTTGAGAGCAATCCAATGCCGTCCAAACTTGTCTTTGCCCTTTCAGAAACGCCCCACATTCGGAAAATGGCAAAGAAAATAACAAGGCTGAATTGTCTGTATCATCCATTAGGATTCCTTGAAATGTCAAAAAACGCCTATTTTAGGACACTCGTTTCTCTCTCTCTCTTTAATATTCTCTACTCTTCAGAAACATAACTGCCTTTCGAAAACAACAAAGACAATAAACAACAGTTTACAAACTGTCTGCCTAAACTATTGTATTTGTTGTCCAACATCAAAGAAAAGCAAAACAACCACTGTCCAGTAAAAACAAGTGATGTAGATTTATCTTTTTCCCAAAAGGTTATGCTGCAGTGCAAGGAAATCTAAATTGACAATCAGGAATGGCATCATTGCGACACTATTGGGGATTACGTGCCTCAGTCTACACCAATGAAGAACATCCACACCATGAAATGAATGAGGTATGATACAGGTGGCGTGCTATGAATATACATGCGATATCTAAGCATCGCTCCAGGCAAATCGAGATCCCTCGTATCGTTGTCTGTCTATGTATATACGAAGTGCCTATGAACTCGATGTTGTGCCTATTTATAGACCAATTCGGTTTGGGTACTGGTTTTTATGGTAATTTCTAACTGGTTACTTAAAGTATGCCTAACAAAAGATAAATTATGCACTGACATATCAACGCACCTGGCTCATTGCATAACCTATTGAAAGTGCTTTTGTTTTCTTTGGAAGCCCCCTCCCTCCCCCCCCCCCCCCAAGTTATGGCCGCCATACCTTTCAGTGCTCGGAAGTCGGATATCTAAAGCAAGGAGAAAGTGGCGTGTGTGTGTGAGAAAGAGAGATAGATTTAAAGTTACCTGGACATGACGTGTTCAGACAGGTAAAATGAATTTCATTTGATAAATCAAGTATCAAACTCATACCGTAGGTTTATGAGTTAGCACTCTACAAACTAAAATTCAATTCCTTTCAGAATTTTTGAATTCTCAGCTACTAAAAGAACATTGTCTTGGCAACCTCAATCAATTTTGTATGTTTGCAACTATTCTTAAACTTTGATTGAAAACGGTAAGCACGCATTCCATCAAGAAAGTATTTAATGCATTACGTGCAGCTTGACAAATCAATGCATAAAACATATACCATGACATGTTGCATGTTGCAGAGAGATGGTATTAAAAAAAAACACACGCTAAACCCAGATAAAGTGAGGAGGTGAATTTGATGAACGGCGGGAAAACCTGACTCCACCAAGAACATCCACTGGAAGATGACTAGTGAGGGAGACACATAATGGTGGGAGAGATAGATTAGAAAAGGTGGGTCCCAGTGGCTCCGTACAATCAATGGAATTACCTCCAGAGGGGTTCCTACGAAAACACTCTTCTGGATTCCTGAAGGAGTACAGTTCGCTTCACCAATTTGTTCTTCCATAACACACTCGTTCACATTTGTTTAACGCTGATTGATAGATACACCGATAGTATCATTTACGTAAAGAATATAATCATGAGCGATAGATCAATATATATTATACACGCCGTCAGTAGCACAAGAATGCACCAGAGTTTAGGAAATGAATTAGCGAATGATTTTCTCTGCATTTTTCCAATTTCTTTTTTGCTGCAAAATGTGATTAAACACAACTGTAAATTACAGATATCCATTCTCGCCGTATAGTGACATAGCGCTCCTACTCAAATACCAACGCTGGACAGCGATCTGATGGATAGAGGTCTGTTAGCGCCTTGTGGAACCTTAGTGGGTCTTTTGAAGACAAATTAACCCTTTGTGTATGTTTGAATGTCGATTGGAACACCAAAGTGATGTAAACACTGTTCAAAGTCCCTAGAATAAAAGGGGTTAAGGGAGATTAATTCATTTGATAACTGACTCTTGAGACGGGGTCGGAGATAGGAGGTTGTCTTTCTTTTTCTATGAGAAGCTTTCGTGAGCAAAACAACCAACGCGATTTGAATAAGTTCTTTTGAATCAGCAGAACTAGAATTCTTTCATTAGTTGTAAATGACGAACGCTCGAATGGAACAATAAAATTCTGCTGTATGTAGCTATTCAAGCGTGTTTTCATTTTCCATATTCGCAGCGTTCTCTGTAACTATTGCTTGCCAGTCTCCGTGGTAGGTAAAATGCACACGTCTATAATTATGTTCTGTACCAATCTAGAAATGAGTGTGAATGTATTGATTAAGCCACATCAGGCAATAACATCAATTGGATCATCTGTCATTGACCGAGTCTGTATTTACACCATACATTGATTTTCCTCCAGCCATTGACACTTGTCGACTGTACGACGTGGGTGGTGACGGATTGAGGAGTGATCAGCTTAGATATTTCTAGTACACCGTATTTAAGAGAGAGAGAGAGAGGGAAAAAACCCATCTAAAACGTATATAGAAATTCCAAACAAAGACGTGGAGCGTACGTCACGTATCTTCTTGCATATCATAGGTACACTAATCATTAGGTGACATCCTACCGTGAAATGCGACGCTTTTCAACAGCACTTTATATAACTTGACGCATGCAGTGTTAGTATTCTGCTCTCAAACACAGAAATATCATCATTGCGTCAATCCATGGAAAAAAAAAACACCTCTGATTAAAAAAAGCCGTTGAATCCCACCTCCAAAATACATGTGTGTGTGTTTGTGTGTGCGTGTTTGTGTGTGTGTGTGTGTGTGTCTGTCGGTATGACTATTGTTCTTTCCTGAAACTAGGGAAATTATCGTAATTATTAATGTTAGCATGGAGTCCTTTCCCAGCTGTGAACCAAAGAGTGTCTAGGCTGTAGGCTGCATCGTGTGACACCAATCTTCAAATGTGCGGCAATAAGATCACTTTTGGGTACGCCCCTTTTGATATCACCTGTGTCTGCAGGTCCTTCTTAACAATAATACATACACGAATTTCAGATGGGATTCACGGGATTGACTTTAATTGCACCTATAACGATGACATAACAAAAATAAAACTACTGATAGTAACGATAATGTACTTTAATATTTACGTTTATGATTTAAAAAAAATCGTAGCAGCTGTATAATGCTTAATATAAGTCCTGTCTAAAGGCTATAAAAGTAGTAACGTAAGAGAAATGTAAACCTCAATACTAGTCCTGTGAATTACTGACGATTTATCCCAAGACAGTCCCTCTCAAGAGATGTTCCCTTTGAGGCAATTTATGTATTACGTGTAAAGACCTATACATGGACTTCAATAGTCCCAAAGTTGTATTTGAAAACAATTTCCTTTCCCCCATGATGTTTCTCTTTATACAAGTATCCGACACGAAAGGAAATGAAAGTTACTTTGATCACTCATAACTTGTCACAAATGTATTCGTCTAGTTCCACAACAGGCAACAAGTATATTCATTTTGTGTGGATGTTTGTTATCCGGTAAGAGTCATGTCTTTCTGCCACTTAGGATGGGGGAAGAAATCTTTTATGCATTTTCCCCCAGCGGTAATCTCACCCACAACAACCTAATATCCCATTATCAGAGTCTCCATGGAATTTGACGTGCTCATTTTTCCAGATGTCCCTTCTTTGTGCCAACAGGGATGTCGCGAAAAGACTATTTTCTGCCTAATTGGACGCTCTGTGAGGAAAAAAAGTTACTATTCGACAAAATGTCTTTCTTTGCATACAATCTGACGACATTTTGACGTGAAATCCATTTTCGCATGAAAATATCTGACAAAGGTAACCCAACATGTGGGAATTTGTACTCTTTTGAAGATTTCTTTGTAAGGAAAATTTGTGAAGCGCTAAGTTCTAAATAAAATCTGTGAACCAGTTCCTAAATTTTCCTTTGATACACTGCAGTTCTTTCAAAACACAGGATTTCATTAATCATCTTTGAATTTACCTTGTTAACACGTCAGTCGTATTAAAATCTTGTTTCTTCGGTGTTCAAATGATACAATAGAAAGGTATATTTCCGCCACGGGGCTATTCTACTTCTCTTCCTTTCTTCTCTGAAGGTTTCCACGCACATAATATTTATCATCCAATATGTAACGTACTCTAAATGGATTTGAATTCAATTTGTGTCATGAAATACTTTCTTTGGTTAAATGTGTATTTACTCAATTTACAGAATATATGCTACATTTCTTGATTTTTGGATGTATGTTACAAATACAACACTGTATAACCTGTGTGGAAACTTCATAAACGAAATATGAATAATGAAAGTAATATGTAATTACCAAATAAATTGCATCACACATTATCTCCACGGAATTCTTGTCCTTATTGATTTGTTATTTTTGGCTGTTCTCAAAGAACATGCACAATTTCAACACTTAGATGCATTTTTTTCTAGAATGTGTTCACTTCTTCATCACACAAAATGAAAGATTGCATGACAATTATTCTTTCATTGCACTAATCATGTTAAGATTATGTACAAGAATGAAAATTCGCAGTTGTTCTGCTGGAAACGAAAGGAAAGTTTATCAAAGGCGCATGTCTTTCTCTCCTTTGTCCAAAGAGACACAGATACATCGATGCCTATAATAACTGTGAATACGAACCCATAAAAATAGTGCTTCAATGACTAAAAAATCAATATCTCAACTTAGAAACGACTTGAAACATCAGTTATGTCTTTTTTTAAACAGTTATAAAGGCTTACAGATGGGTATGGAAACGTACTGATGTTTCCGTCACTTGTTTGCTAAATTGTGTGTAAGTCATCAACAACAACTGCATTAGCGGTACAACATGGACTGCACATACATGTACAAGGTCAACATTGTGCAATACACACGGTTTTTTTTTTAAAGAAAGTACTTTAACTATAATAGAAACCAACAAATATATATAAATAATTATATATATATATATATATATCATCTGAATGGTGTCAAATAAGGTAACAGAGCCTTTTCATCTGAATGTTGTTCTGAAAGCGTAAAAAGTATATTGTATTTCTCTTGGCAAAAGTAATAAACGTTTTCAATTATATTTAACACATATCTTATCATAAGAAAAGAAAATAGCTCTAGCTAAATAAAGCCAAAGGCAACATGGAGAGATGCGAGATATTTTCCCGCCTCGAACCATTCACCATTCTGAAAAACAGTATGTTGTTACACTACACAAAAATGAAACACGATATGATGCCACCATGAAGTGTTAGGTAACATGCTTATAATCCTCTTAGAAGCAAATTATTCAAATCAAAATGTGAGAATTGTTCAGCATGCCACATCATATTCAGTCCAGTTAATTACATGACGTAATCTAACCAAGTTCCAAGGAGTCTGATTTTTCTTTTTTCTGTTTTATATTCGATACTGTCATGGCTTGTACTTAAAACGCGAAAAAAGTCAAATTCAATATATTGCCTAGATTTGTACTTTAAAATAAAGAACAAAAAATCTCCAGAATCGTACTTTGCAATAAAAACGACAAAAAGTAAAGGACTCAGTCTGATTACCACTGTACTTTAATTGGGAAAGGGGTGGGAGGGCTTGTCCATATTGTAAACGCAGCTGTTATGGCAGCGACACAAATTTGACGTGAAGATGACATACTTCTAAATGACCACATTATCTAAATAACTCTGAACTGAAAGTCTTCCGGGTGTTGTATTTAGATAGAATCAACACTTTTCTCATAGCCTATTTTTATATCATTCTGTTACCATGACAATAGCAATATTACCGCGATATCTATGATATGATTGTGGCTCTATAAATGGACTGGGACATGACCGCAAGCAACAGTACACCCCGCAATACACCCAATGAGGCATTTTAAACAAGCACCTCAGTCATTGAAAGGCAAATACATTGCATCTTCCATTTTTAATATACAGCTTGGTGTTCTGTTGCCATGGTAACAAGGATGGCGTCCTTTTCGAACATCAATTCAGATGAAAATGATCCTATTTTAGCTGCTGATGTCCTGATACCTCTAACATTGCATTTTGCGTGATATAATGTCTATCTCAAGTATTTCCAAGTTTAAGATTGTATACGATATTGTATAGTTCTTGGGCTTACTCTTCAATCTTGGGAAGTTCGAAGATCTTCTACGTTCGCTTTCTCTCTTCCCAAACATCCCCTCCTTTTTTTTTTCTTTTTTTAAAAAGATTTTGCAAGGTCATTGCGTTAACTTCTGTCCTCCATCGCGTGGGGGCACTGCTGCAGAGTGGATAAGATTCTTGACTTTGAGTCAGAAGTTCCGAGTTCGAAGCTCGTTAAGTGCCTTAGCCTTGGACAAGATGATTTTACCCACCATGTCCCTGTAGACCCATGTGTCTCAATGGGTGCCAGTCAACCTTCGTGACCTTGGGTAATAGTAATGGCAGGGCCCTATGTAATAGCAGTCATTGGCAACACTGAGGAGGCTACTTTGGGTAAAGAAGACCATAGTCTACGCCATTATTCTTTTGAGAGTTAAACCTTGGTCTTTATGTCTACAAAGCAAATTAAATAGAGAGATCCATCGCACGAAAGAAAGAAAAAATGTTCTTCAGTACAACAATGAGGGGCTCATGTATGATAGAGAGGTACTGACAATCATACCGTCATGTAACTTACTTATGTTTTGTATGATGTAGCCTAGAACTTTAGCAGATTCATTGCTTCAATTTCGAAGCTACTCTGCGAAAACAGCTTTTTCTTCTAGGATAGATTCATCCAGGCACGCCCCCTCTAGGCCTGATGAGAGTATGGAGTGTCATCGAGTCCCCATAGTGACCGGAATCATCGATTATCTCTCGTAGGTTGTCACATGTCCCCAGGACCGATATATTATCAGCGTTGGGGGTGAACTTCAGGGGCGGGGAGTATTTGGCCAAAGGACAAAACATCGAGCATGGACTCGATGTGAAGAGTGCAGTAAACCCTCACCTTAAAGATAAATTGCATGACTCCAGGATAAAGAGGAATTCGTAGATACTGATCAGGATGTAACTACGAAGGTCAAATGAAGTACGGTTATATGGTCTCATTGCTCTACACTGAAGATTACATTTTTCTGTGCGTGTCCGTCTTATAATGGAGTTCAATATTTTCCCATATCTCTGTCTGTCCTAATGCGAAGTCATCAACTATTTTTTGATTTCTTTTTGCTATTTCGAGATAACGACAAGAAATGAAAGGAATTAGAGTTTATTCTACGACGGTTCATGCGGCAAAATGTCAACCCGGCACAGATGTATGTTTGCTTATTGCCTTCTTTCGAATGTTTGCAATGCACATGATATATTTGGTGTATTGCATGGCTGGAATGCCAAAAGATGACTTGCCTAGCCGGTAATTCGATTTGACTTTAGTAGATTCACTATTTTAGAATTGATATATGAAAATGAAAGGAGAGGCAATCCTTAGTGGATCCTTGGTAATGATCAATGAGTAATCAATAAGGAGTCTGCAAAGGGGATCATGCTTTCAGATCCCACAAATAGTGACTCCATTAATCGGAGGAAGACATAAATCTCGAGGCGATATGATCGCTTTACAAACGTCATTAAGGTTCCCGTAAATGTGGAGAGCGTGTATGATATTACTCTCAGCCCCCCCCCCCCCCCAAAAAAAAGACAACATCATGGATATCAATCATCAACATGAATCCCTTACATGCATGACATGAGCGAAATCCAATGTTAAGAAATAAATCAAAGAAATCAAAGCGGGTATGTTAACTAGATCAGAATAAGACATAGATGTGTGTTTTTGTGTTTTGTTTGTGTGTGTGTGTGTGTGTGTGTTTGAACATTAAAGATGGAGTGAGAGAGAGTGATATATACATTTATGAAGAGTTTTATTGCAAAATGAGCTGAGCGCCATTTTTAAACATTTCGAAGTAAGTCCATCATCAGATAGAGCAAAATTAAACCTTTCCAGTAATGCCCACCTGAGACATGGCAAGGAATATTGTAGATGTTATGATTAAAGCTATTCTGTATTTTCTTATTATTTTCTTTGTTTTTAGCAGTATTAATAAAGATATCTCAACTTAAAAAGAATGGAGTTAACTCGTTTTGCGATAAAACTCTTCATATATAATAACACTATAGAAGCAAAGAAAAGGACACATTCCTGCTCTCCGACACGTCTAAAACAATCCTAGAGCAAAGTATCACCTGACCCTCGCTTCCCATAACAACAGTCGATGCGAAAACTATTCTCATTTGAGTCTCGATAAGATTCAAGATATTCCAAGAACATAATGATCTGGGGACAGACAAAGTGCAGGAAAAAAGCATGTTTACGCCACTGGTGAAAGTAACACCCACCTGATATGATATGATAGCATTGCTCACATAAACAACATGCATCAAACGTCGGGAGAATGATTGCATTCATTACCGACAGCATTTAAATTTTCATGGCGATAATATGCATTTGTCTGATAGAATTTAGGATACGACACCTCGTGGGAACCATCATTTCTTGAGGCTTAGCGTAGTGGCAACACGAGTGCTCAAACGATCTGGTTGTGAATGAGTGATATTAAAACAAACAACAAATGGAATATTTTTTTTTTCATCTATCTCTCTTTCTCTCGTAGTGGCACCTGTAAGGTGTAGTGAACTTCGCAATGTTGACGGATGCCTTCGAGTATCGGTCTTCGAGTTATCAGTCTTGTCAGGGGAAATCAGTTGTCTAAGGTCCTCTATGGCTGACAGTAAAACCTTTATCTTCGAGATGACGCTTATGAAGGGAAATGTTGATATTAGTATCGAAGAGGAAGATACTCCTCACAATGAAACATTCAAGTCCAATTCCTTCTGGCTGTTCCATCGCATTATCCAGATATAAGATTTGTTGAACAAACGTTACTCACCTCAAGGATGTAATGTCACAGCACGAAAGGCGTGGAAACACAGATTCAGAGCTCGATCTGTTACAAAGTTACACTTTGATTGTCGAGAACTCGTAAATTCATCTATTAACGGGTGTTTGTCAATTATTTGGACTCTTCCAAAACTGTTTCGAAAGACACGGTCCGGTACCACAGCAAGGACCAGGCCCCTCGTTATGGGATTAACATTTTCACAGCTTGTTGAAGCGAAGGATGATTTGGAAGCATTCAGTCAGGTGAATGAGGACATGGCTTTCAAGAGACCCTATGCAATCCGACTGGGGTGCCCCTGTAATTGGGCAGTCATCACTTTCGCCGCAATCGATCGTCTCTTGGTCACTTCAGCACAGCCTCAGTCGATTGGTTAAGCGGCAAGCTCTACCTCGCGCGACATCAGGCAGCTTTCTGTAACAGCCAAGATTCTAAGATGCGAACGCTATTTCTTTCAAAATATGAAAATGCGCTGCTGAGAACTCATACTGTATGAAGGCGGAATTCTCATTAAGACTTAACTGTTTTGACATCATGTGCTCATGGGTATCATTTTTATATATATATTTGGAAGCTTTGGGAAATAAAAAAAACAACAAAGCAAAACAAAACGTTTAGTGTCAAACATCCGGAATACTTGAGCAGTAGCCTTATTAACTTTGATCTTAAAAAAAAACCCACCCAAACACCTAAACTTGATAATATAATGTATGAGGAGTTTTATTTATATAAACCGATACTGCAATAATAGTACATGAGATAATAATGATGGTGGTGATTACGACAATAAGTATAATGATATTAACATGACAATAATCATATTTTAACAATTATATCATGATAATTTAACATAACATGGCGTATTTTATCCAGTGCCATCACTGCTTTCTCGGAAGGCCCTGCCATCATTAATTGCTCCAGCACTGCCAGCTACCCATTTAAACACCTTTTGCAACAGGGAAATAGTGGGGAAAGCATCATGTTCCGTAGTGGATTCAAACCGCAGACATTCTGTTCAAAGTCAGAGCCTCCTGGATGGTACCACAGTGCTCCCACTATGAGAATCTGATGGAAATGCTCCCCCAACACACATACACACATACACACATACACACACACACACACACACACACACACACACACACACACACACACACACACACACACACACACATACACACACACACACACACACACACACACACACACACACACATTTAGACAAGGACATATCGGGGATTATTGACCATGTGCTGCCAGACATCTTTTCAAATACATTCCTATACGCTTTGTTTGATCTTACAGGCCTCATGTAGTTGCTCGTGGTAGTTGTAGTTGGGGTACTTTCTGGCTAAAAAGTTTAAGGTTTCTTGACTGTTTCGGACTTCAAGAAAACGTGTCATTAAAAATATAATTCTGGCAAGTATACAAAATACAAAGACAGACGGTCAGCAGCAACCAACGATGATTTGCCAAGTTGGGGAATGAAAAACCTTGAGATACGTAGTGATACATAGATACATAAAGATAGAAGAATAAGTAAGAAAGGGCGAGGAAGAATGAAGACAGTATGAAGAAAGTGTTTGTAGAGCAGGATTTTGTTTGAGCATCACAGATAGTGACTACTTCTTGCGCTAGCACAGTTTCGTCGTAAAAATTGAAAGTGGTGGATTCTAGTTTGGCCACCTGATTTAAAGCAAATTTGTCAAGACAAAAACAAAACGTAAAAGCGCTTTTGAGGGTGACTAATCAAGCGATGTCTATATACTCTGGTGCTAACTGTAAATCAAACAACTTTAGTGAACTTTGATCTATACAGTTCATGGAGAAGGGGGCGAGATGACATTTTACATCGAGGGACGTGGTTGGTCTACTTTTTCTTTCAAATTCTAAGACATTACAACTTATTCCAGATGTCACTCAACCTCCCACGTCAGGAGTGGATAAACACAAAATGTACCAAACATTCGCGGCCCAACGGATCGTTCATACATCTCACGTTTGAAGGACTTTTCGCCCAGAATGCATGTGCGTTACGGATCAGTTAGGCTTACAATCTCTCAATTCATCAGTGCTCATGAGTGCTTCGGCCCACGCTTGATATACGCGACTTGTCTGTACAGACTCACGCCGTCCAAAGCTCGACGCTTTCGGATTCACGCATCATGAGTCTAGCGCATTCGTGTGAGATGCGGCTCATACAGGCGTCATACTTTCCCAAAATCGAGAAAAGATGGACACTCGATAAACGAAATGTTCAAATTCGGCTCTGATCGTATAAACTTCCTGTCATTCGTAGAGACATCTTTTGACTGCCGACGGAGTTTTTCAAGCTCCGGCAAAATCTTTTGGCACAACCCCTGAAATAATTACCCGAAGATTGTGCGAAGGGTGACTGCTTTATAATGATGAATCACATTTTCTTGCAACATTCCATTATGATTTGGGTGTCATCGTGTGACCTTTAGTAGGCATTGTAGTTCCTTGATTGGCTTTTAACCGAGCTCGGAGCCGACTTCGAGCGAAATTAAAAATTCCATATTCTTATGGCCATCTTGTGTCATTTTCCGGACAGTGTGAAGCCACATTGGCAATTCCAGCTTTGAATGATCACCATGCATGAGCGTTCTGACTTATACATAATATTATTTCGTCCTTCCGGCGACATTGCTGAAGAATTCCCTTGACACGACACGCGTGTCGTGGAGTACGTTGGTTCTAGGGCAGTAAACTAAGTTGTTTGTTTGTTCGTTTCCATCTGAGAAGATGGCTGGATAGCCCATATTCAGCTACGCTAAGCTGGTCTTCCATGGGGTCCAGTTGGATGTGAGGTGGGACCACTTCACCGGGTTAAACACCCTGCTCTTTGCGATATGAATGAATGAAGCGCGATCTTTTACGTGCATGAGTTGTGACTTATTCATACACGGGACCTCCATTTTATGTCCTATCCGAAGGAAAGAGTGTTTTGCCTCTTGCTAGAGGGGACGGCATGTTTACACACAACATTGCTCAGTCCAGACTCGGTTTCGAACAGAGGTGCTTAGGATCGTGAGGCAGACGCGCTACCGACTGAGCCAACTCACCGCCCTGTAATATTGCAATTTCTAGACTCAACCAATGCACCTTTAAGCAACTAAGTCAATAAGCCATTGTGTATCATTTGATAAACGAGATGAAATGACAAAGACCCAAAACTGAGTTCTTGACATAATAGGTCATCTAGCCAGTACAATGTACAGATGAAACAACTGATGGTTACGAAAAGCAACGCGCCAAATCTGCATAATTATAAAACCTTAGATAACACTAATAGGCGTCTTCCATCGAGATCTTGAAAGCCGCATTTAGCAATATCGAGTTGCACTAAAATGTTAGTTCGACCCACATTCACGGTTGCTTCTAAACCTCTCAGACTGGATTTTTTGACGTCTACGTCCAAACGAGAGGATGTTAGTGCGACTGAGCGCGTTTCCGCTCGGGTGGTGACGATAAATGGATGGCATCACAGACATCTTGCAGCAAAGTATTTATTTTTTCTACGACAGAGCCAGGCATTTTAAAAGTCTAAGCATTTGGACTAAAAACATGCGACGCATCACTGTCTTTCAAAAGCTGCTATAACGAGTCTTGTAAACAGCATTAGAGGATACTGTGGAAATGGCATTCATTCCGGTCACTGGCAAATAAGCACCGGAATACTTCATCTCCTTATTCACTCGAACTATATTTGGCTCATAATCTTTGCACTAAATTTGTACTTAATTTGATATGACAGCTATCTAACTCTCTTAGAGCTTCAATGAATGTGGATCAAACACGCAATCTTGCTCGTACAAAAGCGCTATTTTAAGTGTCTCTTTAGACTCGTAAGCAGGAGGGTGTTTGCAACCTCCGAATTGAGATGTTTTGCTCACAGTGCACTCTTTGACCAAGCGTAAAACAGTGAAGTTGTATAATAACACATTCTTCATCTAACAAAACAATGTCAGTACTGAAGAAGACACCATGGATTTAATTGAGACCATATCATCATTGTGGAAAATATGACCAAACCTTTAAGTAAGCACCACTAGTAAGCTTTGTCTTTTTCCATCACCCTTTTCGACATTTTAGATTCAATAATGAAGAATTTGATGCTTTCATTTTCTTTCAGTATTATGGCTTCCGCATAAACAACATACGCACTATTCATGTCACCAATCATCCACAAAATACACGATGTTATTCGCCCATCTCCCAATTTTTCCACGTTTGAATCAGGAATACAATTCAGGTTCCATGAATTATAGTTTATTGAATATCCATGGCATCGGCCGGAGTGTGGGACACGATCACATAATCTCTTGATTTGGAAATATTTTGTATCAACAAAATAACACAGCCTTCAGAATTCTCAAGGCAGATTCCCGCTATGTTTGATGCAAAATCAAAAAGTGCTTGCAACTAATATGCATTACTTTGCACTTTGAACTACATCTTGGTTTCCAATAAGTCGGCCATCCAGAACTCCAATTACACATTACACTTTTCAGTCTCCATGGCAACCCACCCTCGTTCACTCATAGAAATCCACGATTTCATTACTTGCAATTCTACTCCAATAACCCAGCTTTAAGCTTCCCAGCCCGTGTGCTTGTGTCATATAATATGGGGCATTTTATCGGGAAAATGGTAATGAGGAGATGTGAAGCAATATTTCTGGGACTCATTGCAATAAAATATCTCCAATATACAGTACAGACATGTGCCGACGGGACTCTTTCCGTCACGTTAAATCAAAAGATATGTCCATCAAGGAGCAAGAGGAAGATTGGACCAAGGATCGAAACGAGTCAAAGGGTCGGAAGCGGGTAAGACACATCGATCATCGCCTGCCTGGAGACCGATGGCAAAAACACAGGTATCACATGATTGGTAAACTTTAATGCCGCGCACTTCTTCGTAGCTGTGCATACCTGTGCACACGTATGCGCACGCACATGCGTTCGCAAATATCACACGCAGACGACGAGTTTTCTTTTCGTAGCATTAATGCAGAAAACAGAGCTGACCCTGTGTGTGATATCCCTAGCTAGCATCGCTAGCCCAAAGGGAACACGTCTCTTTTACTAATTCTTATACCCATCGAGAGATTCTACATTGTTTTTATTCACTCTGACGCCGAAGAGACTGCTTTCTAAATAAAAGATAAATGTCATCTTATTTGATGAAAAGCAAAAAAAGAGCTCCATACAGATTTAATGGTGTGATAACCGTCAAATAGTCAGACAGAATATCCCGAAAGACCCCCCTGCGGTAATGTTGTGATAAGTATAGAAATCGTCGGTTGTTTAGGGAACAGTTCTGTCAGTTTGCGGAGCTTTATCGAACCAGAAAGGCTCCCGGCGAGATGTTTTGAAAAGGGCAAAAGCTCAACCTTTCAACATAATATGACAAAGGTAAGTACAGGATTGAGGTTACACTCACACATCGAAAGATATCGCTCTATAGCGTCTCTGACCTTAAATGCATACCGATAGGATGTGAATCTATGTTAATTCAAGGATTAACAGTAATAAAGATGAAAACACCTATGCTCATTTTGCTTACTTGAAGCATGGTCGTTTTCCTTCTACGCCAAACAAATCTAAATGCCAGTTATAGTTACTGTTGGAGTCTGCTCCCCTGTCAAGTTTCAGATAGCTGAATTACAATGTAATGGTATCTAGACGTTATTCTATTACAGTGTATACGTTTTCTTGTAACGGCAAGGTGTGGGGACAGCGCACGTTATACGAAGTCCTCGGACAGGAGATTTTATTTCGTCATATCGAAATTTCGTTATAACCGAACCGTGCAGTGTATAAGCATTATATTCAGAGATGATAATTTTGGGACCTGAATGTCAAGTTTGCTGTAACGAGAATTTCGTTTTAACCGTGTTCGTTCCAAAGGGAGTGCACTGTGTCACAAATGTACACACTAGTAGTTATGTACATGTATGATGTACTGCATGCATGGTTAATTGTTTTAATGTGTATGTACACAGGTGGACCAGATTAATGGAGAACATTCTATTTGGTATAGATATAGTACATACAGGCTGACCAGATCAGTGGAGAATTTTCTAGGTGATATACAATGTAACTACAGTACATGCATGTGACAGGAAATACATTATAGCTCACTCAAACTAGAATGATTTCTCACCCAACCTAGAATGTTCTAGGAAGTGCTTACATATTTGGTTGAGTGAGGCACTGTCCCTGTAGCCCAATGTGATTGGTAGTTATTTTTTGGCAATGATGTTATGCACATAGTTAGGCAGTGAGTCATCCAGGATTCCTGGAACTTGGACTTGCTAGAATATTCAAGTGTGTAGCCCCAGGTTGGAGAAAATTACAGAATGTACTAGAAAGGGGTGAATGGATATAAAAGCTGGAGAAATTCTGCAGTAGGCAGAGTACCCAACACCTCTGCTCTGAGAGTTATGTCACTTGTGGCTCTGAAGCGACTTGTTATAGTCAGTCCTGTGTTACCTGCTGACCTGTTACGTTTGTGGAGATAAGGCCTGGGAGACATTTTGCCTGCAGAGAATTAATTTGTCTACATTGGAGATAGACTCCATATTTTTTTGTGTGTGTGTGTGTCAATGGACATTGCTACGGCAAAGCTGTGACGGGCTGGATTCCTTGCTGGATATTATTAAGTGAATCATCATTCAACGCATCGACTGGACGTGGTCGTCATAACGTTGGATTCTGCACATTTCGCTGTGAACATTATACCGTGGATCTATAACGTGGATATATACCCTGGATCTATACCGTGGAGTATTGTAACCTGCGCCTCTGGATTTACGTCGGAGGTATCATTCATCGGTGCATCGCGGATCATTCATTTGCGCATCGAGCATCGTATTTGGACATTTCCAGGGATATTGCATGTAATGCGTGTAAGTGATTCTATTACTGATTTATAATTGTTTTCATTGATCATTATTGTACTGATGTAAAAACCGATTACGAGTCTGTACCCACAATATCACTGTTAATAAACCGCCTGAACATTAGTTGATTGTTTCTTTTGTGCGATCATTCTCAGAGTGATTTTGGTCGTAACAAAATTGGGGGCTTGTGTCCGGGAAGTGAATTTAATGCCAAAACTTAGAATTTGGAACGTTCCGGAATCCAGAATATTGGTACAGACATAATACCAGTTGAGTTCAATTGTATATTGTGTGTTACTGTAATACCTTGTGACAATGTCAGTCAGCATTCTCAGAGTGATTCTGGTCGTAACAACTGAAAAACTTACCACAACACCTCCATGAACTTACTATCACTCGAGGCGATCACCTCCAAACAGAGATACATTGTATCGAAGACCTCTAACTCTTGTCAAAACTTGTAATTAAGACATACCAGCTGGTTCTCCATCCACAGTGACATGATCTGTGGCATATAACACACACTGTCAGTTTTAATGAACTTGAGAAATTAATTCTGATCAGATAACTCGTTTACGTACGGCATTGCTCAGAGTGGATGCCTGCATCTTTTATTCAAATCTCCATGGTCCAGTAGAAGTCATCTATCACGTAGACTTACATGACAGGAATTGGATACTATAGTACCCTGGAGCAGTGGTCATTGCACTACAGAACAAACCAGACACGTGCTTTGGATTGGTTTGTTGTTGTTTTTTTTTTTAATTCTCCCTTATACTCTGGTGCGATTCGCTGAACTTTTGTGGATGTAGAAAGGTGGTTGCCAAAGTGTATGACGTTTCTCCAACTCCTTTGGGCTCGATTAGTTTTGACTAAACATTTTTCTAAATTAATCGTTATACGCGGGGTGTAGTAGATGAATTATTCGTCTATTGCGAGATGATAGCTACATCTATTATACAATCCTCTAGTTTACCATCGTATGAATTCCTATAGGCTCGACCGAGCCTCTGCCGGCGTGGTCTCACACCAAATTACTCCCAAGGCGAAGACGCAAATAAGTACTAAAGTGGCCGGATGAGAAAGTTTGACGTTTCATATTTGAGAGTATGAAATTAATAACGACGAGGGAGGCCTCCACGTAACGCGATCGTACCCAAGTAGCAGTACACTTCAGTTCATGTAATTGGCAGGGTGTATTGCGCGCTTCTCCCCAATTGCTCCTCGCACTACTCACACACGTTGTCGTTTTTCGCCGACGGTTCTATTCCTAGGGTGGAATAAAATATAATAATGCTAGAACGAGTGAAAAAAAAAATCGAAAGTTTTTATTCAAAACTTAACAAAAAAAAAAGAAAGAAAAGAAAACCGCTAGGGTGGGGGAAAGGGAAGTCTATGGCAAGACAAATGTCTCATAAATCGAAAAACTCGGTTATCGACCGAAAGACTTGGTTTATCAGTCGATATACTATTTTTTTTTCTTTCCAAGAGGAACTTTAATGTTAGGGTTAGGGTTAAAGTTTATTGATTAGCTCTGTTTATCGATTTAAAAAACTCCGTATATCTAAGCGAAAACTAAGTTTATCATGATATACCTATATGATAAATTTAGTTCATCACCGAAAATCTCAGTTTATTGCCTTTTTGGGACATTTGGCTTACCATAGGACTTTCATCCGGTGATTACCCATTTGATATCATCAGAAGGTCCATTCAAGAATGAACTTAAGAATTGTCATTTATGCGACAGCAGAGTCAATGTTCAAGGAAAGGAGTTTTGATCCCCATCTGGTGTAACGAGACAAAATGCACCAGAATGTTGCATCGCAGGCAGGCAGTATGCCTTTGCTGCTTGATGCTGCGAAAAATAACCGTATCTTATAACCGTTCCAACAATGTCTGACAATACTGCATAAAACCCAACATTCGGCTACAGCAATGTGGATAAAGATAAGAATAATTTGGGTCACCTTCAACTAGGGTAGCCTTCTAGGTGTTGGCATTGCTCTTCCAGAAAGTTCTGTCCTTTATTATCACCCCAGGCCGACAAGTACTCCTTTTTTACACTCGAATGAGGTGGCACATGGTGGATATCACACCTCGTGCAAGGATATTAGTGCCAGCTAAAATTCAAACCCATCATCATACCGCAAACATTGCTTGAAAGGTAGACTTTGTAATATCAAGGAGGTTCGGTAATACATACATGTACATCTCGCTGGTTGTAGGAAATGGCGGCGATTAGAGTTTGTGCACTCCTTTAAGACACCGGGTAGAGTACGTACAGCTTGACCCATTTCAGTATTTGTAAAGGCAATCAAAGTCCGTGCTTAATTCCGTAATCTCCTCTCTCTCTCTCTCTCTCTCTCTACACACACACACACACACACACTCACACACACACACACATATATACACATATGCATATATATATATATATATATATATATATATATATATATATATTTCTCTTTCTCCCACAAGTTGTTTTGATAATTTGTTTTCTTTGTTGATAATGAAAACACTTTATTCTTAACTACAGTGTGTTCAGGGAGCTGAATACACATTGAGGTTAAACTCAACCTGCATCTACCATTTATGCCCTTCTGACTGGCGTCTAAAACATGCTGTAATCGTAGAACTGTGAAATATGCTGTTTCTAGTAATGATGAAGCGCTGTAATAGAGGAAACAAGAACCAATGAAATTCTCAAAATCAGAAGCAAAGTTTTTGTGCGAAAAAATCTTTTATGCGTCATCCCGATAAAAATGATGGACTTTAATAGCAGAAACCTATAAAACCACAGAAAACAAGCATATTTTTAACGCATCAGAATGAAGTTGGCGCCATTTTGTACAGTCGATGAGAATAGGTTCTTCCCTCAAAAACAAAAAAGGAAATAAAAAGGTCATCTTGTGCCCAATAGTGATATAAAACTTTTAAATAATCACGGCAGTTAGTTTGTTTTTGATTTGCATTACTGAATCCTTTTTTAATGTATGTTTGTATATCTTGTGTCATATGTATCTTCTTCTGCTAATCAAAACACTCTGTATACAGATCTGCAAATAGTTAATAAATTAATAAATTGCTTCTATAGTTTGATTACACTGCCCTTTAACAGTTGAGAATACAGTTGAGAAATATTTCAGTTTGTCATACATTTCGACCAAATTGTTTATGTCTCACTCGTTAATCATAGAAGACGCTTTTTGGACAATTTAGAAATTGAAATTCCGAAATTCAATTAGAAATGAAATCATTGGAGCTAAACACGAAGCAGAGTATAGTAAGTGAAGACGAGATACCAAGGGAACCCCATATAAGGATACCGTTCGCACACATAATATGAAGGCACGTGAAAATGCTTCATTTGAACAGACCAAGGTTCAAGAGTTCTGTTTTCAGTTTGACGCAAAAATCTTTGTTTTCAAAAGACCCATCAGAGAACGATACACATCTCAAAAGTACAAAAAAAAACAACAACAACAACAACCCACCAAATCAAACAACCATCAGTTTTAGTCCCAGATGATGATGTTTTTGTTTGCAATGGAAAACTCGAAATAAGCCAAATATGCCAAACAACGATAGCAAAAGCTAGACGAAGGTAGCATTGGATATAAGTCAGAGATAAGAAGCAGGGGATTCGATTTGAATTGTAAATGACGTCACAGTTACCCTTAATCATGTATTCTACAAACGACAGGATCGGTGCAATTTCCTTTAAATTTCCCTCCGACAACAGGAGAATCTCGCTTGTGGAGAGTTCCAGAGGGACAAATATTGGCACAGCCTGCAATTGAGGTCACGAAATTTCTCGCGTTAATGGACATGTGGTAGGCCATAGATATTTGACGACTGAATAATTAAGAACTCTAAGCTATGATCATCAAACTGCAGCGGTTTTGAATGATACGAGTTCCCGTCTTCCGGTGGTATGGATGCTCAGCAAGTTGCCATTTGCTACAAAAAATCTTTTTCTTTGAGCTTACTTAATAGTCTGGCGGATATTAAATGAATTTGTCCATTTTTTTATGTTAAACGCAGAATCAACTGCAAAGAGGTCTGTTTCTCAGATTAAAGGGCAAAATCAACGTTTTTATGTTAAATCAATGTATTAGTGAGTTAGTTAAGAGCCCTCGATCATTAGCTTATAAACAAAATGGCCAAACCTATTTTTTCGTGCATTTTTGATGACTTGGTTTTCTTTATCTCACAAAATACACAAATGGAAAATCAACGCCTGCACAGTCGTTGACAACATGTTTCACTTTATTTCATTTAAAAAACGACAACTGTGATTAACAATAAATGTCAAGAATAATTGTCAGATTAAAACAAAAACGACAAAATCTATCTGATCACCTAATGTGCTTTATGTAGCCTTTAACCCACTGCTTGAATAATAATAAAAAAAAATCCTCTGTATAGGAGTTGATATCTTTCGAAAATAAGTGGTATCAAACGCGACGCGTGAGAAAAATTCATTACTTCAACCTCTTGATGAGAAAATTTCTTCCTTCCTCCATTTCCGTCACTTGAATCTGCTCAGAGTTGGCGAGCCCGAAAAAAATTGTACACAGTCGAACAATGTTTTACGTGTCTTGTTGGTGGAAATATCCAAGATATCATATAGGTGAGAATGATGCTACGATGATACCAACACCACTAACACTACTACTACTACTACTACTACTACTACTACTACTACTACTATTACTACTATTACTACTACTACTACTCCTACTCTACTACTACTAATCTGTCATAGGACTACTACTATTGCTATTACTATAACTGCTGGTGCTGCTACTACTTCCACTACTATCATAACTACTACTACTACTACTACTACTACTACTACTACTACTACTACTACTACTACTACTTATACTACTACTACTACTTATACTACTACTACCCTTGTGAAGATTCTAATCTACATTCCACAGTGCCTTTACATGATTCTCCCCCAACAAAAATGATAAACGAATATCCTCATACGATATACATATGTGTGTGTGTGCGTGTGTGCGCGCGCGCGCTCGCGCTCGTGTGTATCATACACATATCATATATTCATATGTACTCTTGTTTCCCTGTCAACCTGGGAGCAAGCTGTATTCTTTCTCTGATAACGTTTTAATCCCCCTTGATTGATGGGAGAATACACAACCGGAATGAACGTACGATCTACAAGTCTTGCGTCAACTGTGTTCAGGTTAATCGGTAGGTTATCCATACAGGTTATCCATGTTTAACTTCCCCTTCAATATCATGTTGAATGCAACTGATAATGACTCTGTAAGTGTAAATTCCCCAGGAACCCGGATGTCCTCATTGCGGAAATCATGGGTCAAAATTAGTTACGTAATTGTCAATTAACGTCTGTATACTTAACCCATAGAAGAAAGATATAACAGCCGATGGTTATGGGAGATTAAGATAACAGAACAAAACAAAACATGTAGGCCTTTGTAACGAGTGTACAGCTTGAACGTAAGCTTATTTTGTGGGTGTTTGATATGATAAGTATGTCTACTTCCATTTCACGTTTGACGTATATTCTATGAAATGTTATGGAGGTCTGAGATGAGAATGTTATCATTAGATTGAGGGCTCACACGCCTCCATGATGACATGCTACTGTCATGACTGTGGGTGTGGTGGCGGTACATGGGATTAGTAGCATTCGCCCCACACGACCATTGTCCCTGAATCAAAGAATTAGACAAAGAAGCGTCAATTTTTGAGGCACTAATAAAAGATATAGGAGATTATAATGTTCTGTCAGATATCCATTCTTTCTTTCTAGGAAGGAGCGATTCTTGTTGCGCTAATCTCCAACATCTTTGTGTAAGCTTGGAATGTGCTAAACCCCCCCCCCCTCCCTCCACACTAAGGTGTGTAACCACACAGTTTACCATAGACTTACAGTTTACTTTATAATCAAGTTTAACTCTTCATTAAACAGGGCCCAGTGCTTCTAATGAGTGGGCCATGAAGCTCTCGCAGGTAGGTGGCAAGGTTTTTTCCGAAATTAAAATAAAACGATTATCTGCACTGAATGCATTACTGGGCATTAAAAAACAAACAAACAAACAAACAAACAAACAAACAAACAAACACAAACTTTCTCAGCGTTTGTAGGAGCCAAAGTGGACCTTGAGTTAAAAAAAGGTTGAAAAGCGGCCGTTATAAGTGGGCGTACATCTATCCGTGTAATGGGCTTTGGGGTCACTCTTGACCGCTCTACCACCACCACCACCACCACCATCAAACGTGACAGCAAGGAGGATGTGCGCATCGTGGTGTCACGTGCATCTTTGGTTTGTTGAAATGAATAGAACACGTCTTCTCCTATCAACATCCACCTCCGCAGCTAATTACTTCGTTACCAACTTATCAGATACATCGTCTAACTTTAATGAGCGATGCTGTTACGTGTGTTTTTTCCTTAGGGAAAATGTTGACACGTGACTAGTTTCCGCAACAACTTACGCTGTTTTACGAGTCCAACGTACTTAAGGAACTCTCATACTGTGTAGATTAGCGTCCTTCATTATTACACTTGCCTCGTTTTATCTTGGCATCATATCAAAGCGAAACTTACAAGCAAGTTGTTATACAGTAGTTTATGATGCCACATTGAACTGGTTGTCAGGTCTAGTTTGGACTTATGATTCATCACGGGTGAAACCAATAACCGACCAGTATAGAACGTTTCGACGCAGACTCGCGTTCGCTGCTACGGGCAACGTGCGAGGCAGCGCCCCAGGTATATAGCTCATCTTACAGCTATGCCCTGAAAATGTAGTCTCTTTACACATTGATTCATACATCTTATCTCATTACCGTCAAAGATTTAAGTCGCGTCTCAGAAAAAAAAAAGAAGAAGAAGAAGCTATTTTGAGGGTAGATAATTTTAAAGGCTCTCATGTCACCGGACCCAAATTCTGGAATGATCTTCCCGCAGACTTAATCAAATGTTCTAATATGTTTACATTTAAACAAAAATGAAAAATTAATGTTACTTAATGAATATAACTTGCCTGATTAGAAATTTTTAATCTGTCATCTGAAGTATCCTCATTCAATGCATGGCGGATCAACCTGCATTGTATGATCGATTTACCTCTGGTTTATGCTCCCAGCATATAATCACTATATCAGTATTTACGTTTTGAACTCGTTTTGAACTTGATTCTAGATGTATGCTCGTATACTTGCGATTTTTTTTCACTCAGTTCTTATTCTTTGGGTTCTTGTTTTTCCTTTTTCTTCTGTTTTATTTCTTCTTCCCTTTGTACCTTGATGTTTTAGCTTTCATAGTTTCGTCATTATTACTTTGAGTCCTATCTCCATTGCTTGCATAGCAAATTAACATTGGTATTTTTCCTGGAACCTGCGTTTACCGTAAGCTTTGCTTTTTGTTCATTTCCATCTTAGAAGATGGCTGGATAGCCCATATTCAGCTACGTTAAGCTGGTCTTCCATGGGGTCCAGTTGGGTGGAACCACTTCACCGGGTTAAACACCCTGCTCATTGCGATGAATGAGTGAAGCGGGATCTTTTACGTGCATGAGTTGTTACTCTCTCATACACGGGACCTCCGTTTTATGTCCCATCCGAGGGACAGAGTGTTTTGCCTCTTGCTAGAGGGGACGGTATGCTTACACACAATATTGCTCAGTCCAGACTCGGGTTCGAACCGGGGTCCTTAGGATCGCGAGGCAGACGCGCTACCGACTGAGCCAACTCACCGCCCTTTGCTTGTGCGGTTCCATCATATTTCACACGTTATAGAGAATTGTCTTATGTACATAATTATGTATGCTGACACACTTCCTATTTATGACCCGATTTATATCATATTTTGTATCTTGCTTGGTTTGTATTCTTTTTTGATGTATTTCGATGTCAAGTAAAATATGAAAATAAACGTGCTGGAACTGTTCACTGTGTCTCGAGTGTAAGACCAGTGCAGTTTCGGTTATTCAAATTATTCAATTATCTAAACATGCAGTAACAAACCAATATATTAAAGGCCGTGTCACACCTTTCCGAGCAAGCCTTGCGCGCGACTTGCGAAGAACAATTTTTTACTACCCGGAGGTCCCCGCAAATGACCTGCACATGACAGTACCTAGCACGTATCTCAATCGTAGTCACCCGGATGTGCGCACGCAAATCTTTTTACCCGCAACCATGTTTAGGCCCTGTCACACCTTTCCGGGCAAGTTACGCGTTCTTGTTGCGTGTGGGGATTTTCCAGCATACCGGAATATTTCTGAGGGCG